>NC_092151.1:80689173-80796673 GCF_045791955.1 Oncorhynchus clarkii lewisi | reverse complement strand
AGATCTCCTCTAGAGCAATGATGTTTTGGGGCTGTTGCTTGGCAACATGGACTTTCAACTCCCTCCAAAGATTTTCTATGGGGTTGAGATCTGGAGACGAAGCCACTCCTTCGTTGCCCAGGCGGTGTGTTTGGGATCATTGTCATGCTGAAAGACCCAGCCACGTTTCATCTTCAATGCCCTTGCTGATGGAAGGAGGTTTTCACTCAAAATCTCACGATACATGGCCCCATTCATTCTTTCCTTTACACGGATCAGTCGTCCTGGTCCCTTTGCAGAAAAACAGCCCCAAAGCATGATGTTTCCACCCCCATGCTTCACAGTAGGTATGGTGTTCTTTGGATGCAACTCAGCATTCTTTGTCCTCCAAACACGACGAGTTGAGTTTTTACCAAAAAGTAATATTTTGGTTTCATCTGACCATATGACATTCTCCCAATCTTTCTTCTGGATCATCCAAATGCTCTCTAGCAAACTTCAGACGGGCCTGGACATGTACTTGCTTAAGCAGGGGGACACGTCTGGCACTGCAGGATTTGAGTCCCTGGCGGCGTAGTGTGTTACTGATGGTAGGCTTTGTTCCTTTGGTCCCAGCTCTCTGGAGGTCATTCACTAAGTTCCCCCGTGTGGTTCTGGGATTTTTGCTCACCGTTCTTGTGATCATTTTGACCCCACAGGGTGAGATCTTGCGTGGAGCCCCAGATCGAGGGAGATTATCAGTGGTCTTGTATGTCTTCCATTTCCTAATAATTGCTCCCACAGTTGATTTCTTCAAACCAAGCTGCTTACCTATTGCAGATTCAGTCTTCCCAGCCTGGTGCAGGTCTACAATTTTGTTTCTGGTGTCCTTTGACAGCTCTTTGGTCTTGGCTATAGTGGAGTTTGGAGTGTGACTGTTTGAGGTTGTGGACAGGTGTCTTTTATACTGATAACAAGTTCAAACAGGTGCCATTAATACAGGAAACGAGTGGAGGACAGAGGAGCCTCATAAAATTACAGGTTTGTGAGAGCCAGAAATCTTGCTTGTTTGTAGGTGACCAAATACTTATTTTCCACCATAATTTGCAAATAAATTCATAAAAAATCCTACAATGTACAATGTACTCATTTTGTCTGTCATATTTTAAGTGTACCTATGATGAAAATTACAGGCCTCTCTCACGTTTTTAAGTGGGAGAACTTGCACAATTGGTGGCTGACTAAATACTTTTTTGCCCCACTGTAAGTGTCCAGCTTCAGTGATTTTTGTAATTTGTTCCAGTCATTGGCAGCAGAGACCTGGAAGGAAAGGCTGCCAAAGGAGGTGTTGGCTTTGGGGATGACCAGTGAGATATACCTGCTGGAGCGCGTGCTACGGATGGGTGTTGTTATCGTGACCAGTGAGCTGAGATAAAGCGGAGCTTTACCTAGCATAGATTTATAGGTGACCTGTAGCCAATTGGTCTGGTGACGAATATGTAGCGAGGGCCAGTCGACTAGAGCATACAGGTCGCAGTTGTGGGTGGTATATGGGACTTCGGTAACAAAACGGATGGCACTGTGATAGACTGCATCCAGTTTGCTGAGTAGAGTATTGCAAGCTATTTTGTAAATTACATCGCCAACGTCGAGGATCGGTAGGATAGTCAGTTTTACGAAGGTATTATTGGCGGCGTGAGTGAAGGAGGCTTTGTTGCGAAATAGGAAGCCGATTCTAGATTTAATTTTGGATTGGAGATGTTTAATATGAGTCTGGAAGGAGAGTTTACAGTCTAACCAGACACCTAGGTATTTGTAGTTGTCCACATATTCTAAGTCAGAACCGTCCAGAGTAGTGATGCTAGTCGGGCGGGCAGGTGCGGGCAGCGAACGGTTGAAAAGCATGCATTTGGCTTTACTAGCGTTAAAGAGCAGTTGGAGGCCGCGGAAGGAGTGTTGTATGGCATTGAAGCTTGCGTGGAGGTTAGTTAACCTCTCTAGGGTATGTGGGACGCTAGCGTCCCATCTGGCCAACATCCAGTGAGGTTGCAGAGCGCCAAATTCAATTACAGAAATGCTCATTATAAAAATTCAGAAACCAAAACATATTTTACATAGGTTTAAAGATGAACTTCTTGTTAAACCAACCATAGTGTCATATTTATAAAATGCTTTTCAGGCGAAAGCATACCTAGCCCAGAACATACCTAGCCCAGAACATAGCCCAGTTCACAAATTATTACAACCAGCCAAGCAGAAGTGTTACAAAACTCAGAAATAGAGATAAAATTAATCCCTTACCTTTGATGATCTTCATATGGTGGCAATCAGAAGACATGAATTTACTCAATAAATGTTCCTTTTGTTCGATGAAGTCTCTTTATATCCAAATACCTCCCTTTTGTTAGCGCGTTTTCTTCAGTAATCCACAGGCTCAAACTCAGTCAAAACAATCAGACAAAAAAATCTGAATTGTATCCGTAAAGTTCATAGAAACATGTCAAACGATGTTTATTTTCAATCCTCAGGTTGTTTTTTAGCCTAAATGATCTATAATATTTCAACCGGACAATAACGTCGTCAATATAAAAGGTAAACAAGAAATGCACATGCGCCTGAAAAAACTCTGCGTCACGTTAGGTCCACTCGTTCAGACTGGTCTTACTCCCTAATTTATGAGAATACAAGCCTGAAACGATTTCTAAAGACTGTTGACATCTAGTGAAAGACATAGGAACTGCAAATGGAGTCCTAAGTCAAGGGATACTGTAATGGCATTGATTAGAAAACTACAAAACAAAACAAAATGACTTCCTAAATGGATTTTCCTCCGGTTTTCGCCTGCTAAATCAGTTCTGTTATACTCACAGACACTTTTGTAACAGTTTTGGAAACTTTAGAGTGTTTTCTATCCACATCTACCAGTTATATGCATATCATATCTTCTGGGCCCGAGTAGCAGGCCGTTTAATTTGGGCATGCTTTTCATCCAAAATTCCGAATGCTGCCCCCTACCCTAGAGAGGTTAACACAGTGTCCAAAGAAGGGCCAGATGTATACAGAATGGTGTTGTCTGCATAGAGGTGGTTCAGGGAATCCCCCGCAGCAAGAGCGACATCGTTGATATATACAGAGAGAAGAGTCGGCCCGAGAATTGAACCCTGTGGTACCCCCATAGAGACTGCCAGAGGTCCGGAAAACAGGCCCTCCGATTTGACACACTGAACTCTGTCTGATAAGTAGTTGTTGAACCAAGGGAAGGCAGTCATTTGAGAAACAAAGGCTGAGTCTGCCAATAAGAATACGGTGATTGACAGAGTTGAAAGCCTTGGCCAGGTCAATAAAGATGGCTGCACAGTACTGTCTATTATCGATGGCGGTTATGATATCGTTTAGTACCTTGAGCGTGGCTGAGGTGCACCCGTGACCAGCTCGAAAACCGGTTTGCACAGCAGAGAAGGTACAGTGGGATTCGAAATGGTCAGTGATCTGTTTATTAACTTGTCTTTTGAAGACTTTAGAAAGGCAGGGTAGGATGGATATAGGTCTATAACAGTTTGGGTATAGAGTGTCACCCCCTTTGAAGAGGGGGATGACCGCGGCAGCTTTCCAGTCTTTAGGAATCTCAGATGATACGAAAGAGAGGTTGAACAGACAGCTAATAGGGGTTGCAACAACGGCAGCGGATCATTTTAGAAAGAAAGGGTCCAGATTGTTTAGCCCAGCTGATTTGTACAGGTCCATTTAATTCTGTCATGGAAATCATTTTATTTCCTATTACCAATGAATTTACCGTTTCTATGCCTTTAGTTTCCCATGTTGGCCAAATTATCGGTGTATTCTGAAACGCTATCCAAGGATTGTTCCATAGGAGTGTGATATTGGTTCTTGCAGAATCCGTTTAATGTTCTCCCATATTGTTATGGTGTTCTTAACTATGAAATTGTTAATGTTCTTCCATGTTGTTATGGTGTTCTTAACTATGAAGTTGTTAATGTTCTTCCATGTTGTTATGAGGTTCTTAACTATGAAGTTGTTAATGTTCTTCCATATTGTTATGGTGTTCTTAACTATGAAGTTGTTAATGTTCTTCCATATTGTTATGGTGTTGTTAACTATGAAGTTGTTAATGTTCTTCCATATTGTTATGAGGTTCTTAACTATGAAGTTGTTAATGTTCTTCCATATTGTTATGGTGTTCTTAACTATGAAGTTGTTAATGTTCTTCCATATTGTTATGGTGTTCTTAACTATGAAGTTGTTACTGTTCTTCCATATTGTTATGGTGTTGTTAACTATGAAGTTGTTAAAACTTCTTGATTCTACTTGAGACGCATATGTCTCAACTAGGCACCTGGAAATGCAAATGCGCTACGCTAAATGCTAAATGTACTCGTTAAAACTCAAACCTTGATCAAAATTCACAAGCAGGGTATTGAATTAAAGCTACACTCGTTGTGAACCTAGCCAACAAGTCAGATTTTTAAAATGCTTTTCGGCGAAAGCATGAGAAGCTATTATCTGATAGCATGCAACACCTCAAAATGCCTGAATGCGACGTAAACAAAGACTTTGCTTATCCGGCGCTGCACAAAACGCAGAAATAATATATATAACATTCATTACCTTTGACGAGCTTCTTTCTTGGCACTCCTATATGCCCCATAAACATCACTATTGGGTCTTTTTTTCGTTTAAATCGGTCCATATATACCCAAAATAGCTTTCTATGGAAGCTGTGTCATTCAGAAAAAAACGTTGTTTTTAAACGCTGCGTCATTTTTTTAAATTAAAAAAGTCGACGATAAACTTTCACAAAACACTTCGAAATCCTTTTGTAATCCAACTTTAGGTATTAGTAAACGTTTATAATCTATCAAAATGATTACAGGGCGATGTATATTCAATAGCTCCTCGTCTGCAAATCAATGGCTGCCAATGTCCACATTGAATAGATCCTGGTGGAGACCGGAAGAAACGGAATCCAGATAGTTGGATTTTCCAACAAAAAATTCAATTGAAAATGACGACAATGGCGACATCGTGTGGAATTTGTATGAATTGCATGCAGGTCGATATTCAATTTTGTCCCCTTTTAACAACCCATGAAAGTGACTTATGGAAATTATTTTTAGCTTTCAGAGAGCAGTTTTTCTTGCGTTTTTCAATGAAACACACGATCTGTTATAGTCACAGCCGTGATTTAACCAGTTTTAGAAACTTCAGAGTGTTTTCTATCCACACATACTAATCATATGCATATACTATATTCCTGGCATGAGTAGCAGGACGCTGAAAAGTTGCGCGATTTTTAACAGAATGTTCGAAAAAGGAAGGGGTAGACTTAATGTTCTTAGCTTAATCTTTTGAAAACAAACACGTAAAAAGATTCTGGGGATGAGCATCTTCAATATGTACCCATTGTTCCTCTTTAGTGCATTTAACTATATGTCTGTAGTAAAAGCCTTGGGTGGCAAGTTGATACAATTCCAAGTCTGGATGTTTTAAATCACCCTCAGACTTAGGAACATGTAAAACTTTCCTGTTTATTCTATGAGTTTTATTTGTCCATATAAAGTCTGTTATGGCCACGTCTACTTTATTAAAGAATGTCTTCAGTACCCCAATTGGTATTACCGAGAATAAATACAAACTTTGGGAGGAGTCATGTCATTCTGAAGAGATTTATTCTACCTGTTAGAATAAATATAAACTTTGGGAGGAGTCATGTCATTCTGAAGAGGTTTATTCTACCTGTTAGAATAAATCTAAACTTTGGGAGGAGTCATGTCATTCTGAAGAGGTTTATTCTACCTGTTAGAATAAATATACACTTTGGGAGGAGTCATGTCATTCTGAAGAGGTTTATTCTATCTGTTAGAATAAATATAAACTTTGGGAGGAGTCATGTCATTCTGAAGAGGTTTATTCTACCTGTTAGAATAAATATACACTTTGGGAGGAGTCATGTCATTCTGAAGAGGTTTATTCTACCTGTTAGAATAAATATAAACTTTGGGAGGAGTCATGTCATTCTGAAGAGGTTTATTCTACCTGTTAGAATAAATATACACTTTGGGAGGAGTCATGTCATTCTGAAGAGGTTTATTCTATCTGTTAGAATAAATATAAACTTTGGGAGGAGTCATGTCATTCTGAAGAGGTTTATTCTACCTGTTAGAATAAATATACACTTTGGGAGGAGTCATGTCATTCTGAAGAGGTTTATTCTATCTGTTAGAATAAATATAAACTTTGGGAGGAGTCATGTCATTCTGAAGAGGTTTATTCTACCTGTTAGAATAAATATGAACTTTGGGAGGAGTCATGACATTCTGAAGAAGTTTATTCTACCTGTTAGAATAAATATACACTTTGGGAGGAGTCATGTAATTCTGACGAGGTTTATTCTACCTGTTAGAATAAATATAAACTTTGGGAGGAGTCATGACATTCTGAAGAGGTTTATTCTACCTGTTAGAATAAATATGAACTTTGGGAGGAGTCATGACATTCTGAAGAGGTTTATTCTACCTGTTAGAATAAATATACACTTTGGGAGGAGTCATGTCATTCTGAAGAGGTTTATTCTACCTGTTAGAATAAATATGAACTTAGGGAGGAGTCATGATATTCTGAAGAGGTTTATTCTACCTGTTAGAATAAATATGAACTTTGGGAGGAGTCATGACATTCTGAAGAGGTTTATTCTACCTGTTAGAATAAATATAAACTTTGGGAGGAGTCATGCCATTCTGAAGAGGTTTATTCTACCTGTTAGAATAAATATAAACTTTGGGAGGAGTCATGCCATTCTGAAGAGGTTTATTCTACCTGTTAGAATAAATATACACTTTGGGAGGAGTCATGACATTCTGAAGAGGTTTATTCTACCTGTTAGAATAAATA
Source organism: Oncorhynchus clarkii lewisi (assembly GCF_045791955.1). Lineage (NCBI taxonomy): Eukaryota > Metazoa > Chordata > Actinopteri > Salmoniformes > Salmonidae > Oncorhynchus > Oncorhynchus clarkii. The sequence goes on along the minus strand of NC_092151.1, from coordinate 80,789,806 downwards.
TGAACTTTGGGAGGAGTCATGACATTCTGAAGAGGTTTATTCTACCTGTTAGAATAAATATACACTTTGGGAGGAGTCATGTCATTCTGAAGAGGTTTATTCTACCCGTTAGAATAAATATATACTTTGGGAGGAGTCATGACATTCTGAAGAGGTTTATTCTACCTGTTAGAATAAATATAAACTTTGGGAGGAGTCATGCCATTCTGAAGAGGTTTATTCTACCTGTTAGAATAAATATAAACTTTGGGAGGAGTCATGCCATTCTGAAGAGGTTTATTCTACCTGTTAGAATAAATATGAACTTTGGGAGGAGTCATGCCATTCTGAAGAGGTTTATTCTACCTGTTAGAATAAATATAAACTTTGGGAGGAGTCATGCCATTCTGAAGAGGTTTATTCTACCTGTTAGAATAAATATATACTTTGGGAGGAGTCATGACATTCTGAAGAGGTTTATTCTACCTGTTAGAATAAATATAAACTTTGGGAGGAGTCATGCCATTCTGAAGAGGTTTATTCTACCTGTTAGAATAAATATAAACTTTGGGAGGAGTCATGCCATTCTGAAGAGGTTTATTCTACCTGTTAGAATAAATATAAACTTTGGGAGGAGTCATGCCATTCTGAAGAGGTTTATTCTATCTGTTAGAATAAATATAAACTTTGGGAGGAGTCATGTCATTCTGAAGAGGTTTATTCTACCTGTTAGAATAAATATGAACTTTGGGAGGAGTCATGTCATTCTGAAGAGGTTTATTCTACCTGTTAGAATAAATATGAACTTTGGGAGGAGTCATGACATTCTGAAGAAGTTTATTCTACCTGTTAGAATAAATATACACTTTGGGAGGAGTCATGTAATTCTGAAGAGGTTTATTCTACCTGTTAGAATAAATATAAACTTTGGGAGGAGTCATGACATTCTGAAGAGGTTTATTCTACCTGTTAGAATAAATATGAACTTTGGGAGGAGTCATGACATTCTGAAGAGGTTTATTCTACCTGTTAGAATAAATATACACTTTGGGAGGAGTCATGTCATTCTGAAGAGGTTTATTCTACCTGTTAGAATAAATATGAACTTAGGGAGGAGTCATGATATTCTGAAGAGGTTTATTCTACCTGTTAGAATAAATATGAACTTTGGGAGGAGTCATGACATTCTGAAGAGGTTTATTCTACCTGTTAGAATAAATATAAACTTTGGGAGGAGTCATGCCATTCTGAAGAGGTTTATTCTACCTGTTAGAATAAATATAAACTTTGGGAGGAGTCATGCCATTCTGAAGAGGTTTATTCTACCTGTTAGAATAAATATACACTTTGGGAGGAGTCATGACATTCTGAAGAGGTTTATTCTACCTGTTAGAATAAATATGAACTTTGGGAGGAGTCATGACATTCTGAAGAGGTTTATTCTACCTGTTAGAATAAATATACACTTTGGGAGGAGTCATGACATTCTGAAGAGGTTTATTCTACCTGTTAGAATAAATATACACTTTGGGAGGAGTCATGACATTCTGAAGAGGTTTATTCTACCTGTTAGAATAAATATACACTTTGGGAGGAGTCATGTCATTCTGAAGAGGTTTATTCTACCCGTTAGAATAAATATATACTTTGGGAGGAGTCATGACATTCTGAAGAGGTTTATTCTACCTGTTAGAATAAATATAAACTTTGGGAGGAGTCATGCCATTCTGAAGAGGTTTATTCTACCTGTTAGAATAAATATAAACTTTGGGAGGAGTCATGCCATTCTGAAGAGGTTTATTCTACCTGTTAGAATAAATATGAACTTTGGGAGGAGTCATGCCATTCTGAAGAGGTTTATTCTACCTGTTAGAATAAATATAAACTTTGGGAGGAGTCATGCCATTCTGAAGAGGTTTATTCTACCTGTTAGAATAAATATGAACTTTGGGAGGAGTCATGCCATTCTGAAGAGGTTTATTCTACCTGTTAGAATAAATATAAACTTTGGGAGGAGTCATGCCATTCTGAAGAGGTTTATTCTACCTGTTAGAATAAATATATACTTTGGGAGGAGTCATGACATTCTGAAGAGGTTTATTCTACCTGTTAGAATAAATATGAACTTTGGGAGGAGTCATGACATTCTGAAGAGGTTTATTCTACCTGTTAGAATAAATATGAACTTTGGGAGGAGTCATGCCATTCTGAAGAGGTTTTTTCTACCTGTTAGAATAAATATGAACTTTGGGAGGAGTCATGCCATTCTGAAGAGGTTTATTCTACCTGTTAGAATAAATATAAACTTTGGGAGGAGTCATGCCATTCTGAAGAGGTTTATTCTACCTGTTAGAATAAATATAAACTTTGGGAGGAGTCATGCCATTCTGAAGAGGTTTATTCTACCTGTTAGAATAAATATGAACTTTGGGAGGAGTCATGCCATTCTGAAGAGGTTTATTCTACCTGTTAGAATAAATATAAACTTTGGGAGGAGTCATGCCATTCTGAAGAGGTTTATTCTATCTGTTAGAATAAATACAAACTTTGGGAGGAGTCATGGCATTCTGAAGAGGTTTATTCTACCTGTTAGAATAAATATAAACTTTGGGAGGAGTCATGCCATTCTGAAGAGGTTTATTCTACCTGTTAGAATAAATATCAACTTTGGGAGGAGTCATGCCATTCTGAAGAGGTTTATTCTACCTGTTAGAATAAATATAAACTTTGGGAGGAGTCATGCCATTCTGAAGAGGTTTATTCTACCTGTTAGAATAAATATAAACTTTGGGAGGAGTCATGCCATTCTGAAGAGGTTTATTCTACCTGTTAGAATAAATATGAACTTTGGGAGGAGTCATGCCATTCTGAAGAGGTTTATTCTACCTGTTAGAATAAATATAAACTTTGGGAGGAGTCATGCCATTCTGAAGAGGTTTATTCTACCTGTTAGAATAAATATAAACTTTGGGAGGAGTCATGCCATTCTGAAGAGGTTTATTCTACCTGTTAAAATAAATATATACTTTGGGAGGAGTCATGACATTCTGAAGAGGTTTATTCTACCTGTTAGAATAAATATGAACTTTGGGAGGAGTCATGCCATTCTGAAGAGGTTTATTCTACCTGTTAGAATAAATATAAACTTTGGGAGGAGTCATGCCATTCAGAAGAGGTTTTTTCTACCTGTTAGAATAAATATGAACTTTGGGAGGAGTCATGCCATTCTGAAGAGGTTTATTCTACCTGTTAGAATAAATATAAACTTTGGGAGGAGTCATGCCATTCTGAAGAGGTTTATTCTACCTGTAAGAATAAATATAAACTTTGGGAGGAGTCATGCCATTCTGAAGAGGTTTATTCTACCTGTTAGAATAAATATGAACTTTGGGAGGAGTCATGCCATTCTGAAGAGGTTTATTCTACCTGTTAGAATAAATATAAACTTTGGGAGGAGTCATGCCATTCTGAAGAGGTTTATTCTACCTGTTAGAATAAATACAAACTTTGGGAGGAGTCATGACATTCTGAAGAGGTTTATTCTACCTGTTATAATAAATATAAACTTTGGGAGGAGTCATGCCATTCTGAAGAGGTTTATTCTACCTGTTAGAATAAATATAAACTTTGGGAGGAGTCATGCCACTCTGAAGAGGTTTATTCTACCTGTTAGAATAAATATAAACTTTGGGAGGAGTCATGCCATTCTGAAGAGGTTTATTCTACCTGTTAGAATAAATATAAACTTTGGGAGGAGTCATGCCATTCTGAAGAGGTTTATTCTACCTGTTAGAATAAATATAAACTTTGGGAGGAGTCATGCCATTCTGAAGAGGTTTATTCTACCTGTTAGAATAAATATAAACTTTGGGAGGAGTCATGCCATTCTGAAGAGGTTTATTCTACCTGTTAGAATAAATATGAACTTTGGGAGGAGTCATGTCATTCTGAAGAGGTTTATTCTACCTGTTAGAATAAATACAAACTTTGGGAGGAGTCATGTCATTCTGAAGAGGTTTATTCTACCTGTTAGAATAAATACGAACTTTGGGAGGAGTCATGTCATTCTGAAGAGGTTTATTCTACCTGTTAGAATAAATACAAACTTTGGGAGGAGTCATGTCATTCTGAAGAGGTTTATTCTACCTGTTAGAATAAATATGAACTTTGGGAGGAGTCATGTCATTCTGAAGAGGTTTATTCTACCTGTTAGAATAAATATGAACTTTGGGAGGAGTCATGTCATTCTGAAGAGGTTTATTCTACCTGTTAGAATAAATATAAACTTTGGGAGGAGTCATGACATTCTGAAGAGGTTTATTCTACCTGTTAGGGTTATGGGAATATTTTTCTATTTAATTAGATCTGCTTTTATATTGTTGAGTAATAAGATAACTTTATCTTCATACATTTGTTGTATGTTGTTACTGCATCCTAAGTATTTCATATTTTTTGTGGTCCACTTAAAGGTTTGCTGTAGATCATGAGTTATTATTTTTCCTACTGCCATCATGTCCATTTTTTCCACTTTCATTTTATATCCAGAGAATTTTTAGTATTCTGAAAATAGGAGCACGTGCTCAATTTCATTGAAATGGTTCAGAAGAATCCCCTGGTTTAAGACACACCCAGTGGTTCTTATAGAGGGAACAGAAACTGAGAGAGCACACATGAGATGTGGATGTGTGTACATGAGGGCAAGGGGAAGGTATCACTGTGTGTGTGGCACAGGAAATGATGATGATGATGATGAATACAACAATCATAACAGTGTTTAGCAGACTGTTATGTCCCAGTGTCTGAATGAAGTGTCTGAGCTGTGGGCAGCCTCTACAGCCTGCTGCTGTGCTGTGTGTAGTGGGATCTCTAATATACTCCCCTCTTCAGTCCCTCTATGACGTAAAACACTCTAAATGAGCGAGTTAACGCACAGCGGGAGCTGTGCATTAGACTAATGTTGTGATTAAACACACCCATGCATGTGATTGGTTGATTTATCTGCTCTGACAGAGATAATTAGCTGGTTTATAGATCAATCAAAGGGGGCGGGGATGGATAGAGCAGGTGTTACATCTTTCGATAGCTATATATTATTATGATATTGCCTATAAATGCATTATTACCTCAATCATAATTTACATCATAGCTGTCATCATTGCAATAATAATGAATTTAGTTACACTTGAGTCAACTTCGCCTCTGAACGTCCATGACTATATCTTATTGCCCTTACAGAGCTGGGTAAAAAAGCATTCCAGTTCTCTTTCCATCCCACTTGGAACGAGGGGGAGCTGTCAATGTTTTCACCCCAGGATGCATCACACTTCCCCAAAATATCTTACCTGTTCAATCTGTACATGTATGTTTTTCAACTGTAGTACTTTGTGTTTTATGTTGTAATTGTGTCTGAAACGTTGTGTTCTGCTATTTTGACCAGGTCTCTCTTGTAAAACAGATTTTTAATCTCAATGAGACTAACCTGGTCTAATAAATATCCTGTCAGTGAAATGCTGATGATTTATTAGAAGAGTCCAAGGCTTACCTGTATATTTTTACAAAGTCGTGACTCGTGTATATATACTTGGCATATGCAGTATATGCAAAGTAGATTGTGTACTATTGTATTTTACCACAGTCCCTGTCACTCTCCTGCGGTCTGAAGGGAAACCACAGATTGTGATCAAATATTTTCTTCACAGATCTATTGATTAGAATATTTAACAATGATTACATTTAGTCTGTCAATAAACCTCCTCCCTGCAGTCTCTCTCAACCACTCCTCCCCTTATTCCCCATCTTTCTCTCTCTCTCAACCACTCCTCCCCTTATTCCCCATCTTTCTCTCTCTCTCAACCACTCCTCCCCTTATTCCCCATCTTTCTCTCTCTCTCAACCACTCCTCCCCTTATTCCCCATCTTTCTCTCTCTCTCAACCACTCCTCCCCTTATTCCTCATCTTTCTCTCTCTCTCAACCACTCCTCCCCTTATTCCCCATCTTTCTCTCTCTCTCAACCACTCCTCCCCTTATTCCCCATCTTTCTCTCTCTCTCAACCACTCCTCCCCTTATTCCCCATCTTTCTCTCTCTCTCAACTGTCACATTATACTTGTGAATAGAGAGGTATATTTAATATCTCATCCTAGTCTGATGAAATGGCATGTTTTAAAACATTGGTTTGATGGCTATATCAATATGTCATCACGTTCTGGTGGTAACATCAGCCTCAAAAGCAGATTCCAAGTACTTAAAAGGTCACTACATTCAAAGTGTGATTTTCGCTGCATTTAAAAATATATATATATCCTAATACTGTGAAATTATGATAATGTCATTTTAGTGTAAGAGCTGTTTAAAAGACCACGTGGAATTGCAGCCTGTTTTGCTGGGATGGAGTTTTGGCATGCCTTTCATAGACCAATAAGAAAGAGAGTTCCAAACCTCTGCCAATAACAGCTAGTTGTCAGTTTTCCCCAACCCACTCAGACCACTCCCAGACAGTCCTAGCTACAGTGCCTTGCGAAAGTATTCGGCCACCTTGAACTTTGCGACCTTTTGCCACATTTCAGGCTTCAAACATAAAGATATAAAACTGTATTTTTTTGTGAAGAATCAACAACAAGTGGGACACAATCATGAAGTGGAACGACATTTATTGGATATTTCAAACTTTTTTAACAAATCAAATACTGAAAAATTGGGCGTGCAAAATTATTCAGCCCCCTTAAGGTAATACTTTGTAGCGCCACCTTTTGCTGCGATTACAGCTGTAAGTCGCTTGGGGTATGTCTCTATCCGTTTTGCACATCGAGAGACTGAATTTTTTTCCCATTCCTCCTTGCAAAACAGCTCAAGCTCAGTGAGTTTGGATGGAGAGCATTTGTGAACAGCAGTTTTCAGTTCTTTCCACAGATTCTCGATTGGATTCAGGTCTGGACTTTGACTTGGCCATTCTAACACCTGGATATGTTTATTTTTGAACCATTCCATTGTAGATTTTGCTTTATGTTTTGGATCATTGTCTTGTTGGAAGACAAATCTCCGTCCCAGTCTCAGGTCTTTTGCAGACTCCATCAGGTTTTCTTCCAGAATGGTCCTGTATTTGGCTCCATCCATCTTCCCATCAATTTTAACCATCTTCCCTGTCCCTGCTGAAGAAAAGCAGGCCCAAACCATGATGCTGCCACCACCATGTTTGACAGTGGGGATGGTGTGTTCAGGGTGATGAGCTGTGTTGCTTTTACGCCAAACATAACGTTTTGCATTGTTGCCAAAATGTTCAATTTTGGTTTCATCTGACCAGAGCACCTTCTTCCACATGTTTGGTGTGTCTCCCAGGTGGCTTGTGGCAAACTTTAAACAACACTTTTTATGGATATCTTTAAGAAATGGCTTTCTTCTTGCCACTCTTCCATAAAGGCCAGATTTGTGCAATATACGACTGATTGTTGTCCTATGGACAGAGTCTCCCACCTCAGCTGTAGATCTCTGCAGTTCATCCAGAGTGATCATGGGCCTCTTGGCTGCATCTCTGATCAGTCTTCTCCTTGTATGAGCTGAAAGTTTAGAGGGACGGCCAGGTCTTGGTAGATTTGCAGTGGTCTGATACTCATTCCATTTCAATATTATCGCTTGCACAGTGCTCCTTGGGATGTTTAAAGCTTGGGAAATCTTTTTGTATCCAAATCCGGCTTTAAACTTCTTCACAACAGTATCTCGGACCTGCCTGGTGTGTTCATTGTTCTTCATGATGCTCTCTGCGCTTTTAACTGACCTCTGAGACTATCACAGTGCAGGTGCATTTATACTGTGACTTGATTACACACAGGTGGATTGTATTTATCATCATTAGTCATTTAGGTCAACATTGGATCATTCAGAGATCCTCACTGAACTTCTGGAGAGAGTTTGCTGCACTGAAAGTAAAGGGGCTGAATAATTTTGCACGCCCAATTTTTCAGTTTTTGATTAGTTAAAAAAGTTTGAAATATCCAATAAATGTCGTTCCACCTCATGATTGTGTCCCACTTGTTGTTGATTCTTCACAAAAAAATACAGTTTTATATCTTTATGTTTGAAGCCTGAAATGTGGCAAAAGGTCGCAAAGTTCAAGGGGGCCGAATACTTTCGCAAGGCACTGTAAATTCATTATTTAATTTTTTTGCATTTATTTTTAAGACCCTTTTTTTTCTCCAAGATTTTGTGGTATCCAATTGGTAGTTAGTCTTGTCCCATCGCTGCAACTCCCATATGAACTCAGGAGAGGCAAAGGTCGAGAGCCATGCGCCCTCCAAAACACAACCCAGCCAAGCCGCACTGCCTCTTGACACAACGCCCGCTTAACCCAGAAGCCAGTCGCACCAATGTGTCGGAGGAAACACTGTACACCTGGCAACCGTGTCAGTGTGCACTGCGCCTGGTCCGCCACAGGAGTCGCTAGTGCGCGATGAGATGAGAACATCCCTGCCTGTCAAACCCTCCCCTAACCCGGACGATGCTGGGCCAATTGTTCGCCGCCCCATGGGTTTCCAGGTCGCGGCCGATTGCGACAGAGCCTGGACTCGAACCAGGATCTCTAGCTAGCTAAATTCTTGATTGAGAAATTGCTCTTTGCTAAGAAGCCATTTTTGTTTATTTTTTTACCATTTTCATTAAAAACAATAACAGTAAGGTACTTAATTGTTACCCAGAAATGATTTGATATTGAGATCTGCTTATTTCATGTTTTCTGCTGGTTTGTTTTAACTAAACATGAAGATGTTATTATCATAAAACAAGCATCGCCAGAGTAGTCTTCTATTTAGCAATCAACCTTTTTTAACTACCAAAATGTAGACTTAGAGATTAATATAATTGGGTATTGAATTCATGTTTAAAAAAGCAATACACGCTGTGTCACACCCTGATCTGTTTCACCTGTCCTCGTTATTATCTCCACCCTCTCCAGGCGTCGCTTGTTTTCCCCAGTGTATTTATCTCTGTGCTTCCTGTCTCTCTGTGCCAGTTCATCTTGTTTTCCCCAGTGTATTTATCTCTGTGTTTCCTGTCTCTCTGTGCCAGTTCATCTTGTTTTCCCCAGTGTATTTATCTCTGTGTTTCCTGTCTCTCTGTGCCAGTTCATCTTGTTTTCCCCAGTGTATTTATCTCTGTGTTTCCTGTCTCTCTGTGCCAGTTCATCTTGTTTTCCCCAGTGTATTTATCCCTGTGTTTCCTGTCTCTCTGTGCCAGTTCATCTTGTTTCCCCCAGTGTATTTATCCCTGTGTTTCCTGTCTCTCTGTGCCAGTTCATCTTGTTTCCCCCAGTGTATTTATCCCTGTGTTTCCTGTCTCTCTGTGCCAGTTCGTCTTGTTTTCCCCAGTGTATTTATCCCTGTGTTTCCTGTCCTGTCTCTCTGTGCCAGTTTGTCTTGTTTCCCCCAGTGTATTTATCCCTGTGTTTCCTGTCTCTCTGTGCCAGTTCGTCTTGTTTTCCCCAGTGTATTTATCCCTGTGTTTCCTGTCTCTCTGTGCCGGTTCGTCTTGTATATTTAGTCAATTCAACCAGCGTGTTTTTCCTGTACTCCTTTTGCTATTCTCCTTTTTCTAATCCTCCCGGTTTTGAACATTGCCTGTTTCTGGACTTTGTACCCGCCTGCCTGACTATTCTGCCTGCCTTGACCACGAGCCTCTCTGCCACTCTGTACCTCCTGGACTCGGATCTGGTTTTGACCTTTTCCCTGTCCACAACCATTCTCTCTCCTACCCCTTTGGATGAATAAACATTGTAAGACTCCAACCATTTGCCTCCTGTCTGCATCTGGGTCTCACCTTGTGCCTTGATACGCTGGGACTCATTCTGTTTTCTGGGGATTTTACACAAACCCATGAAGACAGTCAATGTGATACAAAACAAAATATGTACATTAAAAGTCTGATCTTCTTTTTTTTCAGTTTAATAATAACATATGTACAGTACAGCCTGCTGTTTGTTTTCTTAGGCCACGGTTGAGGTTGAGTGGTTGTGACATATTTTTACCCACAAGGCCCTGTGGGAGGACTTGGCTGTTAGCTGTATTTCCCTGAGCTTTACACCATGTTACACCAATTAGTACTGAATTAACTCAGGAGTAAACACACACATGGAGGGAGGGAGGGAGAGCCTCTTGCTGTAGGCTGTACCAGGGGGCATGTACTGTAGGAGAGGTATGAGGGGTTAACACAGGAAGAAAGGCTTGTGATCTCAGGGGTTCTGTTTGATCTCGGGGGTTCTGTTTGAGACTCGGAGCCCCTAAGGCTCTGTGTGTGTGTGTTCCCCTCTAGGGGAAGAATTCAATATGGAACACACTCGCTTAAACACACACACTGAATACTGAATTAATTAATTAACACAATTAAACATTTTATACTTTGACAAGTGTGTAGTCCTTTTTTTATAGTCTTGTAATATATATTTTGTGAGGCAACTTCTCCTGAATTAATTGTCAATGAGTCAGAGTGGTTCAGCCTGAATTCATGTTTTACTCTCCCTGACACCCTCCTCTCTCTACCTCCCCCCCCTTTCTCGCAAACACCTCTTTCGCCCCCTCCCCCTCCTCCCTCTCTCCCGGGTCGCAGCACGTGTCTCGGGTGATAATCCGTGTCACGGTGGCTGATTGGGGATTAGGACTAGCGGTTTATTCACACCGGGGAGAATGATACAGCGCTTAGCGGTTGGCTAGGGCTACTAAAGCAGTGTGTGTGTGTGCGTGTGTGTGTGCGCACTCTAAGGAAGTCAGGCAGACTCCCGCGGCATGCAGCCGCCCAGTGCTGAATTAGCAACATGTTTGAATGAGATAAAAGAGGCAGCTTAGCCCACCGCACTCCACCACCTAATCCTACACAGCTGTGAAATGAGCTGTGTAGCGGCAGGCAGCAGGCCCAGCCACTGCACCTATACCATCACACACGCACACTCACATTCTCTCTCTTACACACGCACAACTGGGATTTTGACAAGTCTTTCAAGACACACAGTGGTCTACCTACCTACAAACACCAAATCCAAACAACATTTCCTATTGATCATTGTAATCCAGCTCACCCGCATGTGTTGATATTAAAGACAATCATTATGACAGATCAAATACAGCCTGGGCGCAGCTGAACCCTCAAAACAGCTGCCAAACCTGGGGCTACTGGGAGGCCATTCAGGTGTGTCTTGTCGAGGCATCACTTCCTGTGAGTTAACGCATCATTTCCTCTGAATGAACGTTTGCTGTCAGTAGGCCCTACTATTGGACAAGATGAGGTCACCTAGGCTACATATTACTCACTGAGGTCTGATGAAATAGATCTGCAATTCAGTGTTACTGTCTAACTCCAAAACCTCTCTCTCTCTCTCTCTCAAAGAGATTCTCTCTCAGAGAATATCTCCCGTCAATCACCATGGTGACACAGCGCTAGCGAATGTCCAATACCAATCACACTAATTGATATGATTAAATACACAGCAACTACAGCCTGGGAGTCACATCAAACTAAACTAAAAACACTGACCAGATAGACTGCCTCAAACATGCTGTGAAGGTAGCATATGAAATTAAAAAGGAAACAATTATTTAAGAACAACAAGAAAAAACATAAGGAAAGAATGGGAAATATACCACAATATAATGATATCAATTACACTCTCCCTCCCTTTCCCCCTTCCTCCCTCTATCCCTCCCTCCATCTCCCCCTTCCTCCCTCTATCCCTCCCTCCATCTCCCCCTTCCTCCCTCCATCTCTCCCCCTTCCTCCCTTCCTCCCTTTCCCCCCTTTCTCCCTCTATCCCTCCCCCCATCTCTCCCTTTCCCCCCTTTCTCCCTCTATCCCTCCCTCCATCTTTCCCTTTCCCACTTCCTCCCTCCATCTCTCCCCCTTCCTCCCTCCCTCCCTTTCCCCCTTCCTCCCTCCATCTCTCCCTTCCTCCCTCCCTCCCTCCCCCTTCCTCCCTCCCTTTCCCCCCTTTCTCCCTCTATCCCTCCCTCCATCTCTCCCTTTCCCCCTTCCTCCCTCCCACCCTCCCCCTTCCTCTCTCCATTCCTCCCACTTACTCCATCCCTCTTCCTCCCTCCCTCCATCCCTTCCCCTTCCTCCCTCCCTCTCTCCCCCCTCCATCCCTTCCTCACAGTTCCTCCCGCCATTCTCCTTCCTCCCTACATCTCTCCCCCTTTCTCCCTTTCTCCCTCCCTTTCCCCCCTTTCTCCCTCTATCCCTCCCTCCCCCTCCATCCATCCCTCCCTCCCCAGACCTCCCTCTATCCCTCTCTCGTTCATTACTTCTCCATATGTAGATAGCTACACATTATTATTTCCCCTGGTTATGTTGCTGACGCGACACTAGCCAAATGAAGTGAGATATACGGCTAGTGTTATTGGCTGAGATAGCCCGATTCCCATTAACCAAATGGACCACACTTTCTGTCTCAGTTATTCTAGTATTTTTTTTCCAATGGAACTAACATGAGGCTATTCGAAATATACACTGAGTGTACAAAACATTAGGAACATCTGCTCTTTCCATGGCATAGACTGACCAGGTGAAAGCTACGATCCCTTATTGACGTCAGTGTAGATGAAGAGGAGGAGACGGGTTAAAGGATTTTTAAGCCTTGAGACAACTGAGACATGGATTGTGTATGTGTGTCATTCAGAGGGTGAATGGGAAAGACAAAATATTTATGTGACATTGAACGGGGTATGTAGGTGCCAGGAGCACCGGTTTGAGTGTGTCAAGAACTGCAACGCTGCTGGGTTTTTCACGCTCTACAGTTTCCTGTGTGTATTAAGAACAGTCCACCACACAAAGGACATCCAGCCAACTTGACACAATTGTGGGAAGAATTGAAGTCAACATGGGCCAGCATCCCTGTAGAATGCTTTCAACACCTTGTAGAGTCCATGCCCAGATGAACTGAGGCTGTTCTGAGGGCAAAGGGGTATAGATCTATAGCTTAATTACACTACATGATTAAATACAATGAGTAAAGACTGAGCCAACTCAGTAACACACCTATTACAAGTTCAACAAGGTCTCACAGTCTCACTGCAAAGTCAGACATTCATCCAAGTTTTCCAAACGTTGCTCCTGTTGCTCTGTATCGTTCCTTTTCTCCAAACGTCAAATTTCAAAGTTAAGGGTTAAGTTTAGTCACTCATTATGAATGGTTTAGGTAAGGGTTAAGGTTTGGGATAGGGTTAAAATAAAAAATAAAAACAAGTGTCCACGACTGAGATCAAACACACAACCTTTTAATCCGGAGTCATTGGATTGCGTGGTTTAAACTTAATGTTTAAACCAAAATCCCATGACTCTGGGTCAGAAGGTTGTGAGTTCAATCCCAGTTGTAGACACTGGCTTTTTACTTGAGGTTTTAACCCTATCCCAACCTTCTGATCCAGAGTCATGGGATTATGCCCACCCACCACCCCTGTTCACAACACTCTCGCAAAACTCAAGCCTACTTGATGGTAATAGCCCTCACTGTTGCCCCTAGTGGCTGGTTTTCAAGGCATTTCCTCATGTACTCAGGACATAATGTCCAATTTTGTCTGTCCATCTCTTTCTCTCTCTCTCTCTCCCCTACCCCACTTCAACCTCCTTGTTTATCCACCTCACCCCTCCCTCCTTCTTCTCCATGTCCCCCCCTCCACTCCTTTACCCGACTCTATGCTCTCGTTATCTGCAGACACAGAGGAATAAGCACTTTTCCCCTGATTGGTTTAGGGAGCGTCTCTTAATATCATATTGATGATAATTTCCCTGTAATGTCCCATTTGCACTAATTGTGATGCAGGGAGTGAGTAATGGCATGTGCCTGACTGACCTGGCCCTTCTATGGCCCCGCTGTAGTGTAGACACACACACACCCACACACCAGCCCGTCTCCCCAGGTACTCCTTAGAACTCCAGCTCCTTCTTGTCCTAGAGAGACGGGACGTGACAAGATCATCCTAAACAACATGACCCTGCCCTCTGAACCACTGTTCCCTCTAGGCTGCTCGTAGCTCCCTCCGACTGCTGCACAGAGGAAATGTCAGCCCACGCAGAGAAGCACGAGATTGAACTTCACTGAACTTTTTGGGTTTTCCCCTTTAGCTAACACTATCAACATTTCGCTTTATTGTAGGAATTGTGCTCGAATCAACGCAATATTAGCCACTTTCAATGTAACATACTGAAACAAAATGAACTATGCGAGAATTAGTATGGAAAACTAACTGTGCAAGAGATTGTGTTGTAGGCAGAGCGCATTGGAGTAGGATTCTATTGCACTGACTTGCATGACTCAGGCCCCTACTCTACACAGACCGGTGCGTCATAACCAATCAGAGCTGCAGTAGGCCTATATGCAAATAGACTATTGCCGTATGTGAATCTGTGCCATTTATTTTAAACTGGACTGTGTTTACAGCATTAGCGGTTGTGAGTAGATGCACTTGTTTTGAGATCAAAGTGAGAGCTACATGTAGCCACGTGTGCACATTTTGTTAATATCCTTTGGTAGTTAGTGAGTTATTAGCCTAGTTATAGATCATTTGTAGTCAACAATGGGGGAGTGGTAGTGACCTACAAGAACATGTACATTTCTAGACATCTTTAAAAAGCCAGCCAGGTAAAGAGCTTGTTTTATGTCTTAAAGGGACAGTGTTGTATTTTGAGACTGTCTTGAATAAGCTAAGTAGCCAATAGGCAGAGGGTAGCATAATTTGTCTGATTCTCTGTAATAATGCCATGTGAATAATAATGAATTGTATTTTGTAAAGTCGTTTCTTGCATCAAACAACACAACATTTTCAAATCAAATTTTGTCACATGCACCAAATACAACAGTGAAATGCTTACTTATAAGCCCTTAACCAGCAATACAGTTCAAGATATAGAGTTAAGAAAATATTTACTAAATAAAGTAAAAAATAAAATAATAATAAATAGTTTTAAAATAACAATAACAAGGCTATATACAGGGAATACTGGTACCGAGTGGGGGTACAGGTTAGTTGAGGTAATTTATACATGTAGGTAGGGGTGAAGTGACTATGCACTGGGGTGAGGGGGGGTCATTGTAAATAGGTGGCCATTTGATAAATTGTTCAGCAGTCTTATGGCTTGGGGGAAGCTGTTAAGGAGGCTTTTGGACCTAGACTTGGCTTTGGACCTCAGTCATCTCCTTGTCTGTAGGACAAGTGGACAAACAGGCCAAGCCCTCCCGGGTGGAATAAGTACCCAATTGTCATACTTGAGTAAAAGTAAAGATAACTTAATAGAAAATGACTCAAGTGAAAGTCACCCAGTAAAATACTACTTAAGTAAAAGTCTAAAAGTATTTGGTTTTAAATATACTTAAAAAAGTAAATGTAATTGCTAAAATATTCTTAAGTATCAAACGTAACAGTATTAATAATTTCAAATTCCTTGTTCTTATCTAGTTTTTATTTATTTATGGATAGCCAGGGGCACACTCCAACACTCAGACATCAATAACAAACAGAGCATGTGTGGTAATGACTCCTCCAGATCAGAGGCAGTATACGTGATGACCAGGGATATTCCATGTTTAGTGAGTCCTCCAGATCAGAGGCAGTATACGGGATGACCAGGGATATTCTATGTTTAATGAGTCCTCCAGATCAGAGGCAGTATACGTGATGACCAGGGATATTCCATGTTTAGTGAGTCCTCCAGATCAGAGGCAGTATACGGGATGACCAGGGATATTCTATGTTTAATGAGTCCTCCAGATCAGAGGCAGTATACGTGATGACCAGGGATATTCCATGTTTAATGAGTCCTCCAGATCAGAGGCAGTATACGTGATGACCAGGGATATTCTATGTTTAATGAGTCCTCCAGATCAGAGGCAGTATACGTGATGACCAGGGATATTCTATGTTTAATGAGTCCTCCAGATCAGAGGCAGTATACGTGATGACCAGGGATATTCTATGTTTAATGAGTCCTCCAGATCAGAGGCAGTATACGTGATGACCAGGGATATTCTATGTTTAATGAGTCCTCCAGATCAGAGGCAGTATACTCTCTCTCTACTTCTCTCTTCCTCTACCTCTCTTTACCTCTTTCTACCTTCCTCTACTCTATACCCCTCTACTTCACGTTCTCCCTACCTCTATCTACCTCCTCTACCTTTCTTTACCTCTCCCTACCCATCTTTACTTCTACCTCTACCTACCTCTACCTCCCTGTACTTCTACCACTCTCTACCTATCTCTACCTCTCTGTACTTCTACCTCTCTCTACCTCTCCCACTACATCCCTCTACCTCCCTCTACCTCTCTGTACTTCTACCTCTCTGTACTTCTACCCCTCTCTACCTCCCACTACATCCCTCTACCTCTCTGTACTTCTACCTCCCACTACATCCCTCTACCTCCCTCTACCTCCCACTACACCCCTCTACCTCCCACTACATCCCTCTACCTCTCTGTACTTCTACCTCTCTCTACCTCCCACTACATCCCTCTACCTCCCATTACCTCTCTGTACTTCTACCTCTTTACCTCTCCCAACCCCTCTTTACTTCTACCTCTATCTCTATCGTACTTCTACCTCTCTCTACATCTCTGTACTTCTACCTCTCTCAACCACTTTCTACCTCTCTCTACCTCAACCTCTCTCAACTTCCCTCTACCTCTACTTCTCTCTACCTTCCTCCAACTCTCTCTACCTCTCTCTCTCTACCTCTCTCTACTTCTACCTCTCTGTATTTCTACCTCTCTGTACCACTCTCTACCTCTCTGTACTTCTACCTACATCTACCTCCCTCTATCGCTACCTCCCTCTTCCTATACCTCTCTCTAACTACCTCTCCCTCTCTCTACCTTCATCTACCTCTCTCTCCCTCTACATCTCTCTACTTCTACCTCTCTGTACTTCTACCTCTCTCTACCTTCCTCTACCTCTCTCTACCTTCCTCTAAATCTACATCTCTCTACTTCTACCTCTCTCTACCTTCTTCAACCTCTCTCTACCTATCTCTACCTCTCTCTACCTCTACCATTCTCTACCTCAACCTCTCTCTACCTCTCTCTACGTCCATCAACCTCTATGTCTACTTCTCCCTACCTTCCTCTACCTCTTTCTACATCTCTCTACTTCTACCTTTCTGTAATTCTACCTCTCTCTACCTTCCTCGACCTCTCCCTACCTCTCTCTACCTCTACCTCTACCATTCTCTACCTCTACCTCTGTGTACTTCTACCTATCTCTACCTCTCTATACATCTCTGTACTTCTACCTCTCTCTACTTCTACCTGCCTCCACCTCAAACTCTTTACCTCAACCTCTCTCTACCTCTCTGTCATGACTGTCTTGATCAGGTCAGGTTACAGGAGACCACAACCCTACAGATTATCTCTCAACCCCAACAGAGGAGGAGAGATCTAGGGGTCTGAAGATGTGGGGGGTTTTATGGCCCCTCACGCCCCTGGTAAATCTCAGGCCACAGACAAATTCCTTTGTCCTGTTCCTATGGAGAACCAGCCTCAGAACATTAAACATGAAATAAAGTGACTTTGGAACAATGGTGTTCGTCAGCCACAACGGTTGTCATGACAATAGATGGAATATGAAAATGTATGTCCTTTTTGTTTTGTTATTAAAGGTTAATAGAATACGTTATTACGAAAACATTGTAATGTGAAGGGTTTTCCTAGTATATGTTTGATGTTTATACATTGTACGTTGTATGAAAAATATCCAAATCAAAGAGAATGTTTTGGCGAAGAAGAAATGTTAAGTTGTCTAAAATTGGATTTGAGTAAAATCTGGACCTTGCCTCATTAACTTGATACTCCCAGAGAATTGCCCTAAAGGTGGCTACGCCCACTTCTGACCCAAGGGTATAAAACCTGTGAGTATAGAATTTACAACAGGACTACGTGACCCAAGCTGCAGCAGGATCTGAAAAAGTCAATGAACCCAGAACGCAACGCAAGTTTGAGGACAAAGAAATCCTTTTCTACCCAAGTTACGGATGAGTAGCTGTGTCTAAGCGGGTGAATTCAAGTCGAACCACCTAGCCTCCATCTCCCATCGAATCGTGGTATCTAAAGGGTTTCATTCCTATGCTGTGAGCTCTGAGCTACAGAGCTGTCTGGCCTCAGAAGACCCCTTCCAGAGAAAGGGGTGAGGGAACAGACTCCTAAGCCAAAAGGGACACTGACACTGGGAGGACGAGCAGGGAGGTGCGCAGGAGAAGTGCGTCATCGAACAGCGGAACGGTCCACGCAGAGAATCCGAAGAGATCTTCCCCACGTAATTACATCATTATATTCTGACCCATAAGAGCGCCAGTTTGGGGCAAGGCTAGGGTTAGAATAGCATAGCTGACAAATTCACCCAAATGTATATTTCTCTTGTGTACTTTCTTTTTTTCCCCTCTCTCTTTTGAAATTCTCATTGTGGGTAACACGCGCCATAGTGTGTTGGCCTGTTATACTAATCAATAGCCTATAATGTGTTTTGTCTATGTGTATCTTTTATCATCATTTCAGATTTCTAGTAAATAAATATTCAACTAAGATTGGTTTGGTACGAACTCATTGGTGAGACCCGGGTCCGTGCAGATTCACGGGCTCTACCACGTTCAGAACGAGATTGTTAGAGGCAACTGGTTAATTAGCGGCTGTTGTAAAATCGATATTCTGATATTCTTTAAGTTAATTTGGGAAATAGAAACTCAATAAAAACTAGTTTTCCCATGGTGCCCCAGGTTAATGAGATAATAATTGCTTGATTCAGTTAATCACATAATTAGAAACTTGTAATCATTCGATGAGCAACAGTCATCACATTAACTAATACAACGTCACGACATCTCTCTACGTCCATCAACCTCTACGTCTAGTTCTCCTTACCTTCCTCTACCTCTTTCTACCTCTCTCTACCTCTCTTAACTTCGACATCTCTCTACGTATATCTCTCTCTTCTTCTAGCTCTCTGTACTTCTACCTCTATCTATCTGTACCTCCCTCTACCTCTCTGTACTTCTACCTCTATCTATCTGTACCTCCCTCTACCTCTCTGTACTTCTACCTCTATCTGTACCTCCCTCTACCTCTACCTCTCTCTACTACTAACTCCCTCCACCTCGCTCTACCCCTACTTCTACCTCGCATTACTTCAACCTCTCTTTACCTCTCCCTGACTCTTTTCTTCGACCTCTCTCTACCTCTAGCTCTCTCTACTTCTACCTCTCTGTACTTCTACCTCTCCCTACCTCTACCTCTCTATACCTCTATCTCTCTGCACTTCTACCTCTCTCTACCTCTACCTCTCTATACCTCTATCTCTCTGTACTTCTACCTCTCTCTACCATGCTCTACTTCTACCTATCTCTACTTCTCTGTATTTCTACCTCCCTCTACCTGTCACTTTACCTATACCTCTACCTAAATCTACCTCTCTTTACCTTCCTCTACCTCTCTCTCTCTTTACCTCTCCCTCTCTCTACCTCTACCTCCCTTTACCTTCCTCTACCTCTCTCTCGCTTTACCTCTCCCTCTCTCTACCTCGCTTTACCTTCCTCTACCTCTCTCTTTACCTCTCCCTCTCTCTACCTTTACCTCTCTTTACCTCTCTCTACCTCCACCACTCTTTACTTCAACCTCTCTGTACATCTACCTATCTCTACCTTTATTTCTCTGTACTTCTACCTCTCTCTACCTTTACCTCTCTCTACCTCCCTCTACCACTTTCTACCTGTATCAAATCAAATCAAATCGAATTAATTTATATAGCCCTTTGTACATCAGCTGATATCTCAAAGTGTTGTACAGAAACCCAGCCTAAAACCCCAAACAGCAAGCAATGCAGGTGTAGAAGCACGGTGGCTAGGAAAAACTCCCTAGAAAGGCCAAAACCTAGGAAGAAACCTAGAGAGGAACCAGGCTATGTGGGGTGGCCAGTCCTCTTCTGGCTGTGCCAGGTGGAGATTATAACAGAACATGGCCAAGATGTTCAAATGTTCATAAATGACCAGCATGGTCCAATAATAATAAGGCAGAACAGTTGAAACTGGAGCAGCAGCACGGCCAGGTGGACAGGGGACAGCAAGGAGTCATCATGTCAGGTAGTCCTGAGGCATGGTCCTAGGGCTCAGGTCCTCCGAGAGAGAGAAAGAAAGAGAGAAAGAGAGAAAGAGAGAATTAGAGAGAGCACACTTAAATTTACACAGGACACCAAATAGGACAGGAGAAGTACTCCAGATATAACAAACTGACCCTAGCCCCCCGACACAAACTACTGCAGCATAAATACTGGAGGCTGAGACAGGAGGGGTCAGGAGACACTGTGGACCCATCCGAGGACACCCCCGGACAGGGCCAAACAGAGGAAGGATATAACCCCACCCACTTTGCCAAAGCACAGCCCCCACACCACTAGAGGGTACCACCAACTTACCATCCTGAGACAAGGCTGAGTATAGCCCACAAAGATCTCAGCCACAGCACAACCCAAGGGGGGGCGCCAACCCAGACAGGATGATCACATCAGTGACCTTTACCTCTTTCTACCTCTACCTGTCTCTACCTGTCTCTACCTACCTCTACCTTCCTCTACCACTCTACCTCTACCAATATCACCCTACCTCTACCTCCCTCTACCTCTCTGTGTACTTCTTCCTCTCTCTACCTCTACCTCTCTCTCTACCTATACCTCTCTCTACCTCTACATACCTCTAACTCACTCTCTCTCTACTTCTACCTCTCTCTACTTCTCCCCACCTCATCTACCTCTACCTTTCTCTACCTTTACCTCTCTCATCCTCTTTGTACTTCTACCTCTCTCAACTACTTCCCTCTACCTCCTACCTCTACCTGTCTCTACCTCTCTCTACCTCTCCTTACTTTGACCTCTGCCTATCTCTACCTCAAACTCTATCTACTTCTACCTCTCTGTATTTCTACCTCACACTACATCCCTCTACCTCTCTACCTTCCTCAACCTCTCTCTATTTCTACCTTCCTCTACCTCTCTCTATTTCTACCTCCCTCTACCTCTCTCTATTTCTACATCCCTCTACCTCTCTCTATTTCTACCTCCCTCTACCTCTCTCTATTTCTACCTCCCTCTACCTCTCTCTATTTCTACCTCCCTCTACCTCTCTCTACCTCTCTCTATTTCTACCTCCCTCTACCTCTCTCTATTTCTACATCCCTCTACCTCTCTCTATTTCTACCTCCCTCTACCTCTCTCTATTTCTACCTCCCTCTACCTCTCTCTATTTCTACCTCCCTCTACCTCTATTTCTACCTCCCTCTACCTCTCTCTATTTCTACCTCTCTCTTTCTACCTCCCTCTACCTCTCTCTACTTCTACCTACCTCTACCTCTCTCTACTAGTACCTACCTCTACCTCTCTCTACCTCTCTCTACCTACAGTTGAAGTTGGAAATTTACATACACTTAGGTTGGAGTCATTAAAACTTGTTTTTCAACCACTGCACAAACTACACTACAACAAACTATAGTTTTGGCAAGTTGGTTAGGACATCTACTTTGGTTAGGACATCTACTTTGTGCATGACACAAGTCATTTTCCCAACAATTGTTTACAGACAGATTATTTCTCTTATAATTCACTGTATCACAATTCCAGTGGGTCAGAAGTTTACATACACTAAGTTGACTGTCTTTAAACAGCTTGGAAAATTCCAGGAAATTATTTCATGGCTTTAGAAGCTTCTGATAGGCTAATTGACATAATTTGAGTCAATTGTAGGTGTACCTGTGGATGTATTTCAAGGTCTACCTTCAAACTCGGTGCCTCTTTGCTTGACATCATGGGAAAATCAAAAGAAATCAGCCAAGACCTCAGCAAAAAATTGTAGACCTCCACAAGTCTGGTTCATCCTTGGAAGCAATTTCCAAACGCCTGAGAGTACCACATTCATATGTACAGACAATAGTGCGCAAGTATAAACACCATGGGACCACGCAGCCGTCATACCGCTCAGGAAGGAGATGCGTTCTGTCTCCTAGAGATGAACGTACTTGGTGCGAAAAGTGCAAATCAATCCCAGAACAACAGCAAAGGACCTTGTGAAGATGCTGGAGGAAACAGGTACAAAAGTATCTACAAAAAGGTATCTCTACCTCTCAGTACTTCTACGTCTCTCTACCTATACCCCACTCTACCCACCTCTCTAAACTTCTACCTCCCTCTGTCTCTAAACCTTTACCTCTCTCTACCTCTACCTCTCTACCTTTCTGTACCTCTCTCAACCTCTCTCTTTCTCTCTGTACTTCTACCTTTCTCTACTTCTACCTCCCTCTACCTCTCTATATTTCTACCACTCTACTTCTCTACCTTCCTCTACCTCTATGTACCTCTACCTCTCTACTTGTACCTTCCTCTACCTCATCTTCTCTACATCCCTCTACCTCTCTGTACATCTACCTACCTCCGTCTACCTCTCTTTACCTCTCTTTACCTCCATTTCTCTCTACATCTCTGTATTTCTACCACTCTCTACCTCTAACACTCTTTA
This sequence comes from Oncorhynchus clarkii lewisi, assembly GCF_045791955.1. Classification (NCBI taxonomy): domain Eukaryota; kingdom Metazoa; phylum Chordata; class Actinopteri; order Salmoniformes; family Salmonidae; genus Oncorhynchus; species Oncorhynchus clarkii. The sequence goes on along the minus strand of NC_092151.1, from coordinate 80,767,319 downwards.
CCTCCCTCTACCATTCTACCTTCCTCTACCTCTCTCTACTTCTACTTCTCTATACCTCAACCTCTACCTCTCTACTTCTACTTCTCCCTACTTTTCTATACCACTCTTTACCTCTCCCTACATCTCTTTACATCGACCTCTCTCCACTTTTAACTATCTATACCTCTCTCTCTCTACCTCTCTGTACTTCTACCTTCCTCTCTCTACCTCTGCCACTCTCTACCTCTGCCACTCTCTACCTCTACCACGCTCTACCTCTCTCAACCACTCTCTACATCTACCTCTCTCTTCGTCTCTACTTTCCTATACCTCTCTCTACTTTTACCTCTCTCTCTACCTCTCTCTACCTCTTCCTCTCTCTACCTTCCTCTACCTCTCGCTATCTTTACCTTTCTCTACCTTCCTCTACCTCTCACTCTCCCAACTTCCCTCTACCTCTACCTCTCTCTACCTCTTCCTCTCTCTACCTCTCGCTACCTTTACCTTTCTCTACCTTCCTCTACCTCTCACTCTCCCAACTTCCCTCTACCTCTACCTCTCTCTACCTCTTCCTCGCTCTACTTCTTCCTCTCTCGACCTTCCTCTACCTCTCCCTCTCTACCTCTCTCTATTCTAACTCTCTACCTCTACCTCTCTACTTCCCTCAACCTATACTTCTTTCTACCTCAACCTCTCTCTACCTCAACCTACCTCTTTCTACCTCTACTTCTCCCTACCTCCCTCTACCTCTCTGTACTTCTACCTCTTTCCTTCTCTACTTCTCCCTACTTCCCTCTATGCTACCTTTCTCTACCTCTCTGTACTTCTACCTCTCTTTACCTCTCCCTACATCTTTTTACATCGACCTCTCTCCACCTCTACCTACCTCTACCTCCATCTCTCTCTACTTCTACCTCTCTGTACTTCTACCTCTCTGTACTTCTACCTCTCGGTACTTCTACCCCTCTGTACTTCTACCTACCTCTACCTCCGTCTCTCTCTACTTCTACCTCTGTACTTCTACCTCTCTATACATGTCTGTACCTCTCTGTATTTCTGCCTCTCTCTACCTTCCTCTACCTCTCTCCTTCTACCTCCCTCTACTTCTGCCTCTCTCTACCTATACTTCTCTCTACCTCAACCTCTCTCTACCTCTCTCTACTTTTACTTCTCCCTACCTCACCATCTCTCTACCTCTACCTCTCTCTGTACTTCTACCTCTCTACCTATCTCTACCTCTCTACTACCGCTCTCTACTTCTTCCTCCCTTCCTCTACTTCTACCTCTCTCTACTTCCCTCTCCATCTCTTTACCTCTACATCTAACACTATATACCTTCCTCTACCACTCTACCTCTACCTCTCTGTACTTCTACCCCTCTCTACCTCTACCACTCTTTACGTCTACCTCTATGCCTACCACTACCTTCCTCTACCTTCTTCTACCTCTCTCTTCCTCTACCTCTCTCTACCTCCCTCTACCTCTCTATACATCTACCTACCCCCATCTAACTTTACCTCTCTCTACCTTCCTCTACCTCTATCTTCCTCTCTCTACTTTTACCTCCTTCTTCCTCTCTCTAATTTTACCTCCCTCTTCCTCTCTCTAATTTGACCTCCTTCTACCTCTCTCTACTTTTACCTCCCTCTTCATCTCTCTAATTTTACCTCCTTCCTCTCTCTAATTTTACCTCCCTCTACCTGTACCTCTCTCTACCTCTACCTCTCTCTTCCTACCTCTACCTCTCTCTACTTTTACCTCTCTACCTGTACCTCTCTCTACCTACCTCAACCTCTACCTGTATCTCTCTACCTCTCTCTACCTCTCTCTACCTCTGTTTCCCCATATTTCTATCAATTCAATTCAAGGGGCTTTATTGGCATGGGAAACATATGTTAACATTGCCAAAGCAAGTGAGATAGATAATATACAAAAGTGAAATAAACAAAAATTAACAGTAAACATTCCACTCACAGAAGTTTCAAAAGAATAAAGACATTACAAATGTCATTGTCAAATGTCATACAGTGTTGTAATGATGTACAAATGGTTAAAGTCCAATGTGAAAATAAATAAGCATCAATCTATTTCTCTCTCTGTCTTTCCTTCTCTCCCTTTTTCCCATTCTCTCTACATCTCTCTACCTCTCTCTCCATCTATCTCCATCTCTCTACCTCTCTCTACCTCTCGCTACCTCTCTCTGCCTCTCTCTGCCTCTCTCTACATCTCTGTACATCTACCTACCCCCATCTAACTTTACCTCTCTCTACCTTCCTCTACTTCTCTCTACCTTCCTCTACCTCTCTCTACTTTTACCTCCCTCTTCCTCTCTCTACTTTTACCTCCCTCTTCCTCTCTCTCATTTTACCTCCCTCTTCCTCTCTCTAATTTTACCTCCCTCTTCCTCTCTCTACTTTTACCTCCCTCTTCCTCTCTACTTTTACCTCCCTCTTCCTCTCTCTACTTTTACCTCCCTCTTCCTCTCTCTACTTTTACCTCCTTCCTCTCTCTACTTTTACCTCCCTCTTCCTCTCTCTACTTTTACCTCCCTCTTCCTCTCTCTAATTTTACCTCCTTCCTCTCTCTACTTTTACCTCCCTCTTCCTCTCTCTAATTTTACCTCCCTCTACCTCTCTCTACTTTTACCTCCTTCCTCTCTCTACTTTTACCTCCCTCTTCCTCTCTCTACTTTTACCTCCCTCTTCCTCTCTCTAATTTTACCTCCTTCCTCTCTCTACTTTTACCTCCCCCTTCCTCCCTCTAACTTTCTCTACCTGTACCTCTCCTACCTCTACCTCTCTCTTCCTCCCTCTACCTCTCTCTACTTTCACCTCTCTCTACCTGTACCTCTCTCTACCTCCCTCAACCTCTACCTGTATCTCTCTTCCTTTCTCTATTTTTACCTCTCTACCTGTACCTCTCTCTACCTCTACCTCTCTCTTCCTCCCTCTACCTCTCTACTTTTACCTCTCTATCTCTCTACCTCTCTCTACCTCTGTTTCCCCATATTTCTATCAATTCAATTCAAGGGGCTTTATTGGCATGGGAAACATATGTTAACATTGCCAAAGCAAGCGAGATAGATAATATACAAAAGTGAAATAAATAAAAATTAACAGTAAACATTCCACTCACAGAAGTTTCAAAAGAATAAAGACATTACAAATGTCATGATGTATATATACAGTGTTGTAATGATGTACAAATGGTTAAAGTCCAATGTGAAAATAAATAAGCATCAATCTATTTCTCTCTCTGTCTTTCCTTCTCTCCCTTTTTCCCATTCTCTCTACATCTCTCTACCTCTCTCTCCATCTCTCTACATCTCCTTACATCTCTCTCCATCTCTCTCTACATCTCTCTACCTCTCTCTACCTCTCTCTGCATCTCTCTGCATCTCTCTCCATCTCTCGTAATTACTGTCTATGTCTAGCTGTCTGCTTTCTCTCTCTTATTCTCTATAGTAAATAAATTGATCTTGATTCCTTGTCACATTATAGTCTGTTCTCGAGTCCCAAGCACTGAATATGTAACTAAATATATATGCTAATAGCACTTAAGAAAATTAAATTATATAATTGTCCATAGCAATTTTAACCTTTGAACAATGAATTACTGCTTGTCTGCACTCCATACGCAAAGGCTTTCCATAAGAGACCGGCATTTATTAGAACACGTTTCATGTATTACAGACATAATCAGGTTGTATCTTACTTCTTCGCACTGCATTTCTCTGTTCACACACACACACACACACACACACACACACACACACACACACACACACACACACACACACACACACACACACACACACACACACACACACACACACACACACACACACACACACACACACACACACACTGTATCTTTCCTCCTATTCTGTGTGTGTGAAATCAATCTACCTGCTCCATCTCCAGGCCCCACCAGGAGTTAAAATATCCCCGTGTCTCAGAGAGAGAGAGGGGGGGGGGGGCGGACGACTTCATATCCTCAAAAGCAGGTTGGGACAATTATGGAAATTCTTATGGAAATGATTTTCTCTCTACATATGTTTTAACCTGTGTAATTCTGTTGGTCATGGACAGATAAAACCACGCACAGAGATACCTTAGCTTTTCTTCCATAAATGTATTCGCAAAATATATTATAAAAATTATACAAAATAAAGATAATTTGCAATGACAAAAGAATAAGGCTAATATAAAAAAAGCTGGTGTCCTCTATCTAAATGATCTGTCAAAGATGTAGCGTTTCTTATTTATAAAACACATAACTACTGTATAAATCAGCTTGGTTTATCATTCTAGAGAGTTTTTATGCTTATTATAGTCTGATGATCGGGGGTTGGGGAAGGCATTATACTGGAGGCGTTAACCCCAAGGGGGGGTTCAGGGAATCAGAGCCCATCCCCAGCCTATTCCCAGGTCTTCCCATTGTTTCTTGCTGAGGGGGAGAGGGAGGTCATTTACGAGTGGAGCGGCGTCAAAGTAGCCCGGTCAGCCCCCAGTAAATACCCATCCGCAGACCCTCAGCATGAGATCATCACACACACACACACACACACACACACACACACACACTGAAAAGTCAGATTGTGTGTGTGTGTGTAGTTTGTGCAGAGTGTTTTGTTTGCCTGCATATCTAGTTTTCTAGTTCTGCATGAGGAAACGGCTCCTGCTGAGAAAGCAAGTCCTCAACATGAGCAGTAAATACACACACACATACAGATAATGATATTTCCTAATAATGATTTTCTGATCATCTGCATGATTCCTTCACCAACCACTGTACAAACAAGCACACGCACACACATGCAAGCACGCACCACACACACACACACACACATATGGGAGAGAAGATGAGTCAAATGGAGTGGAGTAGAGGAGAGATGAGATGATTTGAGTAGCATTCTGTTGAAGATGTATCAGTTGAAGTTCCTCTCCTATGTAAAAAATTACCAACCCTGTACACAATCACTTTTCCTCACAACAGTTGACCATTTTTATCATATCATATCCTCACTACAGATGACCATCTTTACCATATCATATCCTCACTACAGATGACCATCTTTACCATATCATATCCACAGATGACCATTTCTACCAGGTATTATCCTCACTACAGATGCCCATCTTTACCATATCTTATCCACAGATGACCATCTTTACCATATCTTATCCACAGATGACCATTTCTACCAGGTATTATCCTCACTACAGATGCCCATCTTTAACATGTCTTATCCTCACTTCAGAACACCATCTTTACCATATCATATCTTCCCTTCAGGAGGACCATATTTACCATATCTTATCCACAGATGACCATCTTTACCATATCTTATCTTCACTTCAGGAGGACCATATTTACCATATCTTATCCACAGATGACCATCTTTACCATATCTTATCTTCACTTCAGGAGGACCATATTTACCATATCTTATCCACAGATGACAATCTTTACCATATCTTATCTTCACTTCAGGAGGACCATATTTACCATATCTTATCCACAGATGACAATCTTCACCATATCTTATCTTCACTTCAGGAGGACCATATTTACCATATCTTATCCACAGATGACCATCTTTACCATATCTTATCTTTACTTCAGGAGGACCATATTTACCATATCTTATCCACAGATGACAATCTTCACCATATCTTATCTTCACTTCAATGGACCATCTTCACCATCTCTTGTCCACATATGACAATCTTTACCATATCTTATCTTCACTTCAATGGACCATCTTCACCATCTCTTGTCCACATATGACAATCTTTACCATAGCTTATACTCGCTACAGATGACCATTTCTACTGTATAATATCCTCGCTACAGATGACCATCTTTACTATATCTTATCTACAGTTGACCATCTTTACCATACCTTATCCTCACTTCAGAAGACCATCTTTACCATGTCTTATCCACAGCTGACCATCTTTACCATGTCTTATCCACAGCTGACCATCTTTACCATGTCTTATCCCTGACGATTCTCCTCCTTTTTCTCTTCCACTTTTTTCTATTCTTTGGATTTTTCCCACACTTATGAGGAGGAACCCAAACCCACTGTAGTCCGCTGGAGGTGAGAGTCACAGTGAACTAAAATACAGGTCGCACATACCCCTACAAGCCTTTTAGTATCTATATTAACCCAGACCTGAACCCGTACATGCACATGCCCTAGGCAAATACACACACACACACACGCAAAGAGATGTCCTAATATTGAGCATGATTCCTTCATCAACCCCTATACGCATACACAGATAGAGACATCCCCGTGTCGATCAATACCCCTCATAGATTGTCCATTACACTGTGGAGCTGAGGACAGAGAGAGAACGAATGGGATTTGCATATATATAGAGCTGGGTTCACCCATGCGCTCACGGGACAAACCCTAAACTGCTGTCCTCAGCATTCAGCCCCCTGACCAGCTGTGGAGGGAGGGGGGGGGGGGGGGGGGCAGTAAACCCCTGAGAGGCTGCAGATGCACATTTGTTTTGATAAACAATGCTTTTATAAATTAAAGAGTGGAATATCAAAGAATATCCTGTAATACAGTTGAAGTTGTTTGTTGTTGTTGTGTATAATTATTTATCTCTATTGTACCATTTTGTAAACTCTAGATACTGTAGGGGTATGTGCGACCTGTATTTTAGTTCATTGTGACTCATTAAAAACTCGTTTTTCAACCACTAGACAAATTTCTTGTTAACAAACTATAGTTTTGGCATATCGGTTAGGACATCTACTTTGTGCATGACACAAGTCATTTTTCCAACAATTCTTTACAGACAGATTATTTCATTTATAATTCACTGTATCACAATTCTAGTGGGTCAGAAGTTTACATACACGAAGTTGACTGTCTTTAAACAGCTTGGAAAATTCCAGAAAATGATGTCATGCTTTAGAAGCTTCTGATAGGCTAATTGACATCATTTGAGTCAATTGGAGGTGTACATGTGGATGTATTTCAAGGCTTACCTTCAATCTCAATGCCTCTTTGCCCTACATGATGGAAAAATCAAAAGAAATCAGCCAAGACCTCAGAAAAAAAATTGTAGACCTCCACAAGTCTGGTTCATCCTTGGGAGCAATTTCCAAATGCCTGAATGTACCGCGTTCATCTGTACAAACAATAGTACGCAAGTATAAACACCAACACCATAAACACCATGTGACCACGCTGTCTCCTAGAGATGAACGTACTTCTGTGCGAAAAGTGCAAATCAATCCCAGAACAACAGCAAAGGACCTTGTGAAGATGCTGGAGGAAACGATACAAAAGTGTCTATATACACAGTAAAACAAGTCCTATATCGACATAACCTGAAAGGCCGCTCAGCAAGGAAGAAGCCACTGCTCCAAAACTGCCATAAAAAAAGCCAGACTACAGTTTACAATTGCACATGGGGACAAAGAAACTCACCTGTAGAATTCGCTTGCATTAGGTCTCTTAAAAAAGAGAAGCCGTGCAAGGTTATTAAACAGAGGTGCCTAGTTATTCTTCTTTTGTTGATATCAGGTAACGTGCAACCTAACTCTGGCATGGTATTTTTCATTTAACTGTACGCAGCCTGTTGTCACAAATTGATGGGGTTAGGATTTGGGCTAAATCAACTGATGCTGATGTAATTGTGCTTTCTGAAACCTGGCTCAGCAAGTCTGTTTTTGATAAGGATATTTGTATAAGTGGTTACAATGTTTATCGCACTGATCGGGTTAAGATAGGTGGGGTTGTGGCTATATATGTAAAAATCTAAATTCCATGTAAGTGTGACAAAGTCTGAAACTATTTGTGAACAGTTGGAATTTCTTGCTTTGAATATTGAGGTTTCAAAGGGCCTCTCTATAACTGTGATTGGCTGTTATAGACCCCCCTCTGCTCTCTGTGATGCATTTCCTTCTTTGACACACCTTATGTCTAAACTTCTTTACAGGGAAATTATCTTGATTGGTGATCTCAACTGGTGTTGGTTAAAGCCGGTGTCTGATGATTTAAAAATGTTTTGTAATTCTATGAATCTTACCCAGTTGATTAACTCACCCACTCGCCCAAATCTTAAATGCCCAGATAAATCTACCCTGATTGATTTGATATTGACAAATGTTCCACGGAAATATTCTGCAGTTGGTGATTTTTGAAATGATTTAAGTGACCATTGTGCTGTTGTTGCTGTTAGAAATACTAAGGTTCCTAAAACAAACCCACGTTTTATTCATAAGAGAAATGTGAAGTGTTTTAATGAGCAGGCTTTCTTTCATGATTTGTTCTATTTTGACTGGAGCAGATTGATTTTATCCCTGATGTGGAAACTGCCTGGAAATTCTTTCATGATGGTTTTTCCCAAATAGTAAACAAACAATCCCCATTCCGCAGGTTCAGGGTTAAAGGGCGGGATAATCCATGGTTTTCTTCTGAGCTGTCTTGTATTATTCATGACCGTAATCTAGCCTGGGCTAAAGCAAGGAAATCATGTTCTGATGCTGATTGGCTTATTTTTAGGCAGTTAAGAAACAAGTGCTATTTTCTTCTCAGGAAGGCCAAGTCTGAATATTTTATGTCTGTTACCACTGATAACCTGAATGACCCTAGAAAGATTTGGAAGGCTATTAAGTCTATGTCTGGTAATAGTAATGTTAATGAATTACCGTCATGTGTTTTGAAGGACTCTGTTGCTGTATATGACAAACCTGAAATTCTGAATTGTTTCAATGAGCACTTTGTATCATCTGGTGGGCTGTTTGATTCAGTGTCCTCTGTCTCTGTTCAACCCTGTGTGGATGAACCATTGAGAGCTGGTCAAACTTTTAGCTTTTTGCCATTCTCAGTGCAGGTGGTACATACAGCCCTGAAATCCTTAGATCAGAGAAAGCCTGCAGGTCCTGATCTTTTGGATCCCTGCTTTTTAAATCTGGCAGCAGATTTCATAGCTGAACCACTTACATATCTGTTCAATCTAACCCTGGGATATAATGAAATTCCCCAAATCTGGAAATCAGCATTTGTCCTACCACTTTTTAAAGGGGGAGATCCAACTCTTTTAAATAATTATAGGCCAATCTCAAAGCTGTCACCCCTGGTGAAAATACTTGAAACTCTTTAGCTGTTCACTCACAAGTTTTTTTTATTTATTTACTAACTCTATATTATCAATGTACCAACCGGGCTTCAGGAAGAAGCATAGCACAATTGCAGCAGCCATGAAGGTTTTAAATGATATCACTGAAGCCCTTGACAAAAAAACAGCACTGTGTCTCACTTTTTATTGATCTCTCTAAGGCTTTTGATACAGGAGATCATGCTATACTAAGGCAGAGATTGTCGAGTATAGGTCTTTCAGAGCATGCAGTTGCATGGTTTGCTAACTATCTGTCTGATAGAACTCAGTGCACTCAATTTGATGGGCTTATGTCTGTTAAATTGTCTGTCTTTAATGGTGTGCCCCAAGGCTCTGTACTTGGTCCTCTCTTATTCACTATTTATATAAATGATTTAGACAAAAATGTCCAAAATGCGCAACTTCATTTTTATGCTGTGAATACTGTTATTTACTGTTGTCTCTTACAAAATCTTTCCAGAACTTGCAAACTGCTTTTTATACTGTTCAACATACCTTGTGTCAATTGAAGCTTATCCTCAATACTGACAAAACTAAACTAAACTAATGGTGTTTTCTAAAGCAAGAAATAGACCTCTGAACCTTTCACCTATACCTACCTGTCAGTTCAAGGAGATTGAGGTTGTAACCTCATATAAATATCTTGGAATTTTAATTGATGAAATAAAAAAATAAAAATTGAAGCTGAAATTGGGATTTTATTTTAGGAATAAGGCCTGTTTTTCTTTTGAAGCCAGAAGCAGGCTAGTATCAGCTACATTTATGCCTTTACTAGACTATGGGGATATTTTATATATGAATGCTTCTGCTCAGTGTTTGAGATCAATTGACACTCGTTACCATGGCACTTTGAGATTTATTTTAAACTGCAAAACCCTTACGCACCACTGCACTTTGTATACCAGGGTTGGTTGTCCTTCTCTAGTCACTCGTAGGCTCGGGCACTGGTATACTTTTATTTACAAAGCCATTTTTGGGTTTACTACCTTTTTATTTGGGCATTTTTATTGTTCAGAAATGTGGTGGGTACTCTCTTCGTTCGCTGGACTTTATCCTGCTAACTGTTCCAAATGTCCGAACTGAATTTGGTAAAAGGGCTTTTATGTACTCTGCGCAATCGTCTTGGAATGCCTTACAAAATACTTTTAAACTGGAAGAACTTGTCCCGATTGGTATTTCTAAATCACTGATGAATGATCTTGAGACTGATTCCCTGACCTGTCAATGTTTTTAATTTGCTGTTTTTGACAATGTTATACTCTTGTGAATTCCATGGTTTTTACTAGATGACTTGTAGTTTTTCATGTTGTTTGTCTGTAATTTTTGTAATGACTTGGTGCTGCCTATCTTGGCCAGGACGCTCTTGAAAAAGAGATTTTAAATCTCAAAGAGCCCTTCCTGGTTAAATAAAGGTTAAATTAAAAAAACAGATCGTACTTTTTGGAGAAATGTCCTCTGGTCTGATGAAACAAAAATAGAACCATTTGGCCATAATGACCATCATTATGTTTGGAGGAAAAAGGGGGAGGCTTGCAAGCCGAAGAACACCATCCCAACCGTGAAGCAAGGGGGTGGCAGCATCATGTTGTGGAGGTGATTTGCTGCAGGAGGGACTGATGCACTTCACAAAATAGATGGCATCAAGAGGTGAGGAAAATTGTGGATATATTGAAGGAAGTTAAAGCTTGGTCGCAAATGGTCTTCCAAATGGACAATGACCCCAAAGTTGTGGCAAAATGGAATGGCCATCACAAAGCCCTGACCTCAATCCCATAGAACATTTGTGGGCAGAACTGAAAAAGCATGTGTGAGCAAGGAGGCCTACAAAACTGACTCAGTTACACCAGCTCTGTCAAGAGGACTGGGCCACAATTCACCCAACTTATTGTGGAAAGCTTGCAGGAGGCTACCCAAAATGTTTTACCCAAGTTAAACAATTTAAAGGCAATGCTACAAAATACCAATTGAGTGTATGTAAACTTCTGACCCACTGGGAATGTGATGAAAGAAATAACAGTTGAAATAAATAATTCTCTCTACTATTATTCTGACATTTCACATTCTTAAAATAAAGTGGTGATCCTAACTGACCTAAGACAGGGAATTTTAACTAGGATTAAATGTCAGGAATTGTGAAAAACTGAGTTTAAATGTGTTTGGTTAATATAAACTTCTGACGTCAACTGTACGAGGTCTGAGGTCATCTGCCTTTGACCTGAATAGCAGGAACCCAGATTTCATAGAAGAAAATGGAAATACAGACCTTGTCATCCTGCAAAAAAAATATGGTATAGAGGAGATGGACCCACTGGTTGCCCTCTAGGTTACAGAAAGTTGGTAGTCTTATCCACCAAACTACCAAGTGTGAAACAGGGAAGAGACTCAGGGATATGCTAATTTGATATAGAGCAGACCTAACCAACTCTATTAAATTTGACAAAACAGGAACATTTTACATCTGTCTAGAAATGAATGAGGAAATTATCTCAACAGAGAAACATTTCCTCATGTGCGCTACCTATATCCCCCCAATGGAATCCCCATACTTTAACGATTTTCCATCCTAGAGGGCGAGATCAGCCATTTTCCGGCCCAGGGACATGTCTGTAGTGACCTAAATACCAGAACTGGACAAAAACCTGACACTCTTAGCACACAGGGGGACTAACACCTTCCTGGAGGAGACAGCATTCCCTCCCAAATATGCCCCCCTAGACACAACTAACAAACAACCAACAAAAACGGGCCACAACTCCTGCAACTCTGTCGCATGCTGGGTCTGTACATAGTCAATGGTAGGCTTCGAGGGGACTCTTACGGTAGGTACACTGTAGATGACTTTATCACTGACCTCAACCAGGAGTCTCTCAGAGCGTTCACAGTCAGATCACATCAAAATCAGTCTACTTGAATAGCTCAATACTCAATCATGAGGCATCAAAGCCAAAGGAACTGAGTAATATTAAGAAATGTTATAGATGGAAGGAAAGTAGTGTAGAAACCTACCAAAAACAATTGGGCAACAACAAGTTAAATCCCTTTTAGACAACTTTGTGGACAAAATGTTTCACTGTAATAGTGAAGGTGTAAACTTGGCAGTAGAAAACCTAAACAGTATATTTGACCTCTCAGCTTCCCTATCAAATCTAAACATGGTTACGCGCAGTAGTCATTATATGCCTTGCGTTCCATTACTCTGTAGACAAAAACGAATGCTCCGGTTGGAACGTTATTGGATATATATGATAATAACATCCTGAAGATTGATTCTCTACTTAGTTTGACCAGTTTATTCGACCTGGAATATAACTTTTTGAAGTTTTCGTCCGAGTTCGCTTGGACCAGCGCCAGCTAATTGGACACTAGTAATGGACATTATGGAACAAAACAACGATTTATTGTGGAACTAGGACTCCTTGCACTGCATTCTGATGAAAGATCATCAAAGGTAAGGGAATATTTATGATGTAATTTCGTATTTCTGTTGACTCTAACATGTCGGAGAAATATATTTACGTCTGAGCACCGTCTCAGATTATTGCATGGTATGTTTTTTTTGTAACGTTTAAAAAAAATCTGACACAGCGGTTGCATTAAGAACCAGTGTATCTTTAATTATATGTAACATGTAATGTATGTAATATGTATGTTCATCAAGATTTATGATGAGCATTTCTGTTATCTGACGTAGCTCTCTGTAATTACTCCAGATATTTTGGAGGCATTTCTGAACATGGCGCCAATGTGGATATAAATATGCATATTATCGAACAAAACATAAATGTATTGTGTAACCTGATGTCATATGAGTGTCATCTGATGAAGATTATCAAAGGTTAGTGATGAATTTTATCTCTAATTCTGCTTTTGTGACTCTCTTTGGCTGGGAAAAATGGCTGTGTGTTTTTTTTGGATTTGGTGGTGATCTAACATAAATATATGTTGTGTTTTCGCTGTAAAACATTTTAAAAATCGGACACGATGGGTAGATTAACAAGATGTTTATCTTACATTTGCTGTATTGTACTTGTTAATATGTGAAAGTTTAATATTTCAAAAAAAAAATTGGGGAATTTCCGCCTTTTCAGCGGAATGTTGGGGGGGGGACCTGTGTCCTAGACAGGTTAACAACAATGACAAATTGTTTGACAAAGAATGCAAAAACCTAAGAAAGAAATTGAGAAACCTATCCAAACAAAACATAGAGACCCAGAAAACCTGAGCCTACACTGTGGTGAATCACTAAAACAATACAGAAATACACCACGGAAAAATAAGGAACAGCACTGCAGAATTTTGCATGCATATCCTCCGTGTACAACAGCAAATAATGCATGCAGAGCAGAATTAGGCCGATACCCACTAATTATCAAAAATCCAGAAACAAGCCATTAAATTCTACACCCACCTAAAAGGAAGCGATTCCCAAACCTTCCATAACAAAGCCATCACCTACAGAGAGATGAACCTGGAGAAGAGTCCCCTAAGCAAGCTAGTCCTGGGGCTCTGTTCACAAACACAAACAGAGCCCCCAGGACAGCAACACAACAGAAAGCTCAAAATAATTACTTGACACATTGGAAAGAATTAACAATAAAACAGAGCAAACTAGAATGCTATTTGGCCCTAAATAGAGAGTACTCAGCAGAATACCTGACCACTGTGACTGACCCAAAATTAAGGAAAGCTTTGACTATATACAGACTCAGTGAGAATAGCCTTGCTATTGAGAGAGGCTGCCGTAGTCAGACCTGGCTCACAAGAGAAGACAGGCTATGTGCACACTGCCCACAAAATGAGGTTGAAACTGAACTGCACTAACTACCCTCCTGCCAAATGTATGACCATATTAGAGACACATACAGTGCCTTGCGAAAGTATTCGGCCCCCTTGAACTTTGCGACCTTTTGCCACATTTCAGGCTTCAAACATAAAGATATAAAACTGTATTTTTTGTGAAGAATCAACAACAAGTGGGACACAATCATGAAGTGGAACGACATTTATTGGATATTTCAAACTTTTTTAACAAATCAAAAACTGAAAAATTGGGCGTGCAAAAGTATTCAGCCCCTTTACTTTCAGTGCAGCAAACTCTCTCCAGAAGTTCAGTGAGGATCTCTGAATGATCCAATGTTGACCTAAATGACTAATGATGATAAATACAATCCACCTGTGTGTAATCAAGTCTCCGTATAAATGCACCTACACTGTGATAGTCTCAGAGGTCCGTTAAAAGTGCAGAGAGCATCATGAAGAACAAGGAACACACCAGGCAGGTCCGAGATACTGTTGTGAAGAAGTTTAAAGCCGGATTTGGATACAAAAAGATTTCCCAAGCTTTAAACATCCCAAGGAGCACTGTGCAAGCGATAATATTGAAATGGAAGGAGTATCAGACCACTGCAAATCTACCAAGACCTGGCCGTCCCTCTAAACTTTCAGCTCATACAAGGAGAAGACTGATCAGAGATGCAGCCAAGAGGCCCATGATCACTCTGGATGAACTGCAGAGATCTACAGCTGAGGTGGGAGACTCTGTCCATAGGACAACAATCAGTCGTATATTGCACAAATCTGGCCTTTATGGAAGAGTGGCAAGAAGAAAGCCATTTCTTAAAGATATCCATAAAAAGTGTCGTTTAAAGTTTGCCACAAGCCACCTGGGAGACACACCAAACATGTGGAAGAAGGTGCTCTGGTCAGATGAAACCAAAATTGGGAAAGAACTGAAAACTGCTGTTCACAAATGCTCTCCATCCAACCTCACTGAGCTCGAGCTGTTTTGCAAGGAGGAATGGGAAAAAATGTCAGTCTCTCGATGTGCAAAACTGATAGAGACATACCCCAAGCGACTTACAGCTGTAATCGCAGCAAAAGGTGGCGCTACAAAGTATTAACTTAAGGGGGCTGAATAATTTTGCACGCCCAATTTTTCAGTTTTTGATTTGTTAAAAAAGTTTGAAATATCCAATAAATGTCGTTCCACTTCATGATTGTGTCCCACTTGTTGTTGATTCTTCACAAAAAAATACAGTTTTATATCTTTATGTTTGAAGCCTGAAATGTGGCAAAAGGTCGCAAAGTTCAAGGGGGCCGAATACTTTCGCAAGGCACTGTATTTCCCTCAGATTACACAGATCAACAAAGAATTAGAAAACACATCCAATTTTGGTAAACTCCCATATCTACTAGGTGAAATCACAGCAGCAAGATGTGTGACCTGAGAGAGAGAGAGTGTTATGGTTCTGGAGAATACCAGTAATTAAATTAGAACACCTTTTCCTCTCTGAAGGGGCATCATCATAAAGTAACATAATATATCATTTAAAACCCTGTGGTGTATTCTCTTTCAGCTATCAGTGAGTGAAGTGGGGCTTATTTCAAATACCTAAACCTCAGGAGCATATTTTACAATAAAGGTCCTGTTCCAATCTAGGGGGAAATCTATATATGATCTGTCTATGAGGAAATGGCTAGTATAATGATGAAAATGAGAAATTGGTTTAAATGAACTAGTGGGGAAATAACTGCTTATTTATCGTCTCTCTGACCTGCAGTCTCATTACAATAATAATACAATATTTTAGTAGTAATTGGATGGCGAAGAAATCATGGAATGGCCTTCGGCGTTTGGCACTATGAGGCTCAGAAGAATTCTTTGTAGAATTTATGACATTCTGCAATTTGGTTGGAGTACTTGTGTACACAACCGTTTGGTTGGAGTACTTGTGTACACAACAGTTTGGTTGGAGTACTTGTGTACACAACAGTTTGGTAGAGTGATGTGTGGTATAGTCTACACTTCATACTCCATGGACCAGTTTCCTGGACAAAGATTAAGCCTAGTCCTAGACTAAAAACATTGCTTGATGGACAATCTCTGCTGAAATTGCTACTTTGTCCAGGAATAGGCTTAAACTGTGTCCGGGAAAGTGGCCCTGTAGGTCATGCAGATCCTTTCCTTTACAAAGGGAGGTTCTAGTTTCAATGCTACTGAAAGCTGTTTAGGCAGAATAGCTAAAGGAGATCATCCTTCATCCATACACACTTACAGTACGTCTCCCCCTCACTGTTGCCTGTGGCCACAGTCCAATGAGATCTTGCCAATGTGAATAGTATGGTGTGTGTTGGGGGAGTGGATCGTGTAAACGATGAATTATGATAAATAGGGCCATAGCAGAGGCATAAAGGAGGCAGAATCACCATTCTAATGCACCGTGGGGTGTGGAATGTAGAGTAGTCACAGAGCAGAGTACCCTTCTCTCCTCTCCTGCTGGACCAAGTCTCCCTGCACCATGGGCCTGGGGTAGATGACAAGAAGAGGACGATTGGATGGAGAGGGTTGTATGTGTGTGTCTGGAGGGGGGAACTGAAGAGGGAGGAGGATGAAAGGGACACAGACACGTATATTAACCCCCCCCCCCCCCCCCCCCCCCCCCCCCCCTCTGACACCCCTCAGTCTAATCCTCTCTTCATGACATACATTGGGACAATATTAGCCTGATGCTGGCGGGGTGTGATAACGTCCACACAACATCACACCAACACCGTCACAACCTTTTTTACGTCATATTTATGTGAGTGATGGGGCTGGGAGTAAAACTGGTTGTCGGTTGAGGCAGTCACAGGATGGATAAAAGGACAACCAAACAAATACAGAAAATAATGTCTAGTGTACTTAAAACACATGGAGTGTGTGAGGTCACAGAATAGAGACATGAAACACACTCCTGGATTTGTTATGGCGATCACCACCAAATCAATCTATCCCCCTATCTATCCCAATCCCCACCAAATCAATCTATCCCCCGATCTATCCCAATCACCACCAAATCAATCAATCCCCCTATCTATCCCAATCACCACCAAATCAATCTATCCCCCTATCTATCCCAATCCCCACCAAATCAATCTATCTCCCTATCTATCCCAATCACTACCAAATCAATCCCAATCATCCTCCAAATCAATCCATCCCCCTATCTATCCCAATCACCTCCAAATCAATCCATCCCCCTATCTATCCCAATCACCACCAAATCAATCTATCTATCCCGGTTTCTATCCCAATCAATCTATCCCCCTATCTATCCCAATCACCTCCAAATCAATCTATCCCCCTATCTATCCCAATCACCTCCAAATCAATCTATCCCCCTATCTATCCCAATCACCACCAAATCAGTCTATCCCGATCAATCTATCCCCCTATCTATCCCGATCAATCTATCCCCCTATCTATCCCGATCAATCTATCCCCCTATCTATCCCGATCAATCTATCCCCCTACCTATCCCGATCAATCTATCCCCCTACCTATCCCAATCAATCTATCCCCCTATCTATCCCCCTATCTATCCCAATCAATCTATCCCCCTATCTATCCCAATCAATCTATCCCCCTATCTATCCCGATCAATCTATCCCCCTATTTATCCCGATCAATCTATCCCCCTATCTATCCCAATCAATCTATCCCCCTATCTATCCAAATCACCACCAAATCAATCTATCCCCCTATCTATCCAAATCACTACCAAATCAATTGAACCCCCCCCCCATCTATCCCATGGTTCATGTCCACCATTCATTGCCTCCCAACCCAGACCACCTCTCTGACTGCTAAACACTACCGCAATCTAACTCGTTACTAATGCAACCAAGGGAATAAAGAGTGAATGGAAAGAAAACAGACTATGATGATGATGATCACCTGGGGCGGCAGGTAACCTAGTGGTTTAGATAATTGGGCCAGTCGATGTGCCCTTGAGGAAGGCACTTAACCATAACAGAACAATGAAAGAATGGAGCTGATCAACACTTCAGAATATGAACCTGGGTAGGAATTCAAACCTAAACATTTTAAATAATATACTGTGGGGCAAAAAAGTATTTAGTCAGGCACCAATTGTGCAAGTTCTCCCACTTAAAAAGATGAGAGAGGCCTGTAATTGTCATCATAGGTACACTTCAACCATGACAGCCAAAATGAGAAAAAAAAATCCAGAAAATCACATTGTAGGATTTTTAATGAATTTGTTTGCAAATTATGGTGGAAAATAAGTATTTGGTCACCTACAAACAAGCAAGATTTCTGGCTCTCACAGACCTGTAACTTCTTCTTTAAGAGGCTCCTCTGTCCTCCACTCGTTACCTGTATTAATGGCACCTGTTTGAACTTGTTATCAGTATAAAAGACACCTGTCCACAACCTCAAACAGTCACACTCCAAACTCCACTATGGCCAAGACCAAAGAGCTGTCAAATGACACCAGAAACAAAATTGTAGACCTGCACCAGGCTGGGAAGACTGAATCTGCAATAGGTAAGCAGCTTGGTTTGAAGAAATCAACTGTGGGAGCAATTATTAGGAAATGGAAGACATACAAGACCACTGATAATCTCCCTCGATCTGGGGCTCCACACAAGATCTCACCCCGTGGGGTCAAAATGATCACAAGAACGGTGAGCAAAATTCCCAGAACCACACGGGGGGACCTAGTGAATGACCTGCAGAGAGCTGGGACCAAAGTAACAAAGCCTACCAACAGTAACACACTGTAACACACACATTGGATGATCCAGAAGAAGATTGGGAGAATGTCATATGGTCAGATGAAACCAAAATATAACTTTTTTGGTAAAAACTCAACTCGTCGTGTTTGGAGGACAAAGAATGCTGAGTTGCGTCCAAAGAACACCATACCTACTGTGAAGCATGGGGGTGGAAACATCATGCTTTGGGGCTGTTTTTCTGAAAAAGGACCAGGACGACTGATCCGTGTAAAGGAAAGAATGAATGGGGCCATGTATCATGAGATTTTGAGTGAAAACAAGGGCATTGAAGATGAAACGTGGCTGGGTCTTTCAGCATGACAATCCCAAACACACCGCCCGGGCAATAAAGGAGTGGCTTCGTAAGAAGAATTTCAAGGTCCTGGAGTGGCCTAGCCAGTCTCCAGATCTCAACCCCATAGAAAATCTTTGGAGGGAGTTGAAAGTTTGTGTTGCCCAGCAACAGCCCGAAAACATCACTGCTCTAAAGGAGTTCTGCATGGAGGAATGGGCCAAAATACCAGCAACAGTGTGTGATAACCTTGTGAAGACTTACAGAAAACATTTGACCTCTGTCATTGCCAACAAAGGGTATACAACAAAGTATTGAGATAAACTTTTGTTATTGACCAAATACTTATTTTCCACCATCATTTGCAAATAAATTCATTAAAAATCCTACAATGTGATTTTCTGGATATTTTTAAAAGACCTACAGTCAACTGCACTCCACGCTAAACCAACCATGTAACACGCATAGTGGAGAGTAGGGCAAGTTGAGCCATTTTTACATTCAGCATTGTTCCGTCAAGGGGAAATATATATTATTTCAAAAAAAATATATCTACAGACATTTTAGGATCTTGCGTATCCCTGCAAATAATCAGAATTCATATAAACATTACAGTTTTGAAAACATAGCTTGTCCCAAAAAACGTTTGTGTAACTGGTGTGAAATGGCGAGCTACTTAGCAGAGCATGCTAGTAGCGTTTCAATCAGTGGTGTCACGCTGACATTGAAGTACTTGTTTCCCTTGCTCTGCAAGGGCAGGGGCATTTGTGGAGAAATAGGTAACGATGCTTCGAGGGTGACTGTTGTTGATGTGTGCAGAGGGTCCCTGGTTCAAGGCCAGATTGGGGGGACAGAAGCAATACTGTTACATTGGCACAAATTACCCGGGGTATGGGGTAAATTGAGCCGTGGGATAGGGTAAATTAATGCCACCTACACATTTCTGTACTGAATGAAATATTACCAGTACCTTTTTATAACCATGTCTATCTTAATATCCCATACAAAATGTAAAGAACAGTCTTAAAATGATCTACTTTGGTTTAGATTCAAGCATCATGAAACCGCTAACACAAATTCACTTGACTGTGAAAATTACCACTTTCTTCATGTGGTTTCTTCCTTCAGACTCCATGAAATGATGACCTCTTTCTAAATATATGGTCAAATTACACATTTTGTATGCTTTCCTAGAAATAAGGGTGGCTCAACATACCCCTTTCTCCCCCCATATACTCAGAAATACCATTGCACAGACACACACACAGGCACGCACACACACGCACACACACACACACACACACACATACACATACATACATTCCTACACACACTGCCCCCTTTCTCCATATCCCCCCTCTCTACATTCACTTTATTCCTCAGATCCTAATGAGAAGAGAAAAACTAATTTGATCCATCTCAACCCCCTCTGTCCCCTGTCTCCCCCTCCTCCCCCCTGGCCTGTTCATGGCCAGTTCCCGCTGCTCTGATTATTGTTAATCTCATCATATGTCTCTTTCCGCTCAATAACCCCCCCCCCCCCTCCATCCAGACCCCTCCTTCATCCCCACTCCTCTTCTCACTCAAATCAAATTGTTACCCAACATGACCTGGCATAGCTCTACACGCTGAGGCTGTAATGCAGTTTGTCATAATTAAGTGCTGTGCCTAATTAATTAAATGGTCAGAAGGCTAATCAGTGCATTTTGTATGGGGGGAGGAAGAGGAGGAGGAGGAGAGTGAAGGGTATCTGTATTGAAGAGGGGAATAACAGGTCATTTCTGTAGTGGCAGCATCTTGGAGGATCGTCAAAGTTTAGCAAGTCTCTGCATAAACACACACATTAGCACACACACTCATGTGTGCTAATTCACACACACACACACACACGCAAGTACACACACACACACACACACACACGTACACACGTACACACACACCCCACCGCCCTTTTCCACTCCAAGCATCACATTGTAGTTTTCGTGGAAGTGCTTGAATACACAGAGTGTATTGATTGAGTAAATGGGCTAATGAAAGTGATGCTCAGAGACAGTTCATTAAAGCTAGGCTTGATTAAAGAAGAGAGAGGGGAGGAGAGGCAGGGGGGCAGAGAGACCTCTCCATCCATACCCAACCTCCTTTAACCCTACTGTACCTCCACCTTAATCACATCCTGCACCCCAACACTCTCCTCCCCAACTTTAGTTGAAGCTCTAGATACCCAGATTCAAAATATTTAGAGGAAGATGTCTTGGTTGTCCAGTTTATAGTGTTTATGTCCACTCTGAGATGACAACACAGAGGAATCTGAATCCTGACTCGAGATTGGAGGAGAGAGAGTGACTCTGGGTCTGGGATCATCCACACTTATTTTCCCTCTCCCTCACTCATCTCTCTCTCTCTCTGTCTTGCCCTCTCTCTCCCTCTGTCTTGCCCTCTCTCTTCCTTTTTCTCTCTCGGGGCATTGTGGGAGCAGTAAGTGCTTGACCACAGAGGGGAAGTTGGCCTGGAGAATAAGAACTGCTTGGCACAGCAAGTCAGGGACTAAAAACTTTGCTAAGTTTCTCTCCATTCCTCCTTCCTTCCTCTCCCTCTTCCTCTCTCTCCTCCCGTCTTTTCCTCCTCAATGTCTCGCTCCCTTATTTCTTCCCTTGAAATTTCTCTTAGGAGATTATCCTCAGGTAAGCTTGTTACCTCTGCCGGCCTGCGTCAGCAGCTCTTCTCCCCCACACTGACCACTGGAGGATGGAGCGATCAGGAGGAGAGTAGAACGAAGAGGGAATAGAGGGTGGGTGGGGGTTGGGGGGGCAGACGAAGACCAGTGAGAGACCAGCGGGAGGGCCGGATTGGCGTGGGGCCTCACCAATCTCCGCTAACACACCATGACGACATCATAAGACCCAGCAAATGACTCCACTGGCTCTCTGGGGGGGAGACGGGGGAGACACAAAGCTGTCCCCTGGTGTAGCGAGCTCCATCTCATCCACAACGATTAAGAGGCACCACTGTATACCCCCCCCCCAACAAGCACTCTCATTCTCACTGCAAAATTAGACATTTATCCACCAAACATCAAATTTTGATCAGGCTCTAAATGTAACATTTCGGAGTGTTTTTGACACCCTGGGTTGACTCCTGCTCAGCATCGTTCTGTTTCTCCAAATGTCAGATTTAGGAGGTACATTTAAAAAAAAAATTATTTAACCTTTATTTAACTAGGCAAGTCATTTAAAAACAAATTCTTATTTACAATGACGGCCCACCCCGGACGACGCTGTGCCAATGGGACTGTATGGGACTCCCATGACACCCTATGGGACTCCCAATCACGGCCGGGTGTGATTCAGCCTGGATTCAAACAAGGGATTGTAGTGACACCTCTTGCACTGCCTTAAAATGTGTCCCTACCACTGGGATTGAACACACAACTTTCTGATCTAGGGTCATTGGATTATGCCTGTCCGCAAAACCCAATTCTACTTGATGGTAATAGCCCTCACTGTTGCCCCTAGTGGCTTGTTTTGACAGAATTTCCCCGATGTCCCCAGGACACAGATAGACGTCCAATTTTGAAGCCACTCTTGAGCGATCTGCCTGCACACACACACTCCAGACCGAGCCGGTGGTGACCAGGTAGCATCAGGCTAGCGATTGGACGCGGTGAAAATAGGTCTAAATTGATTGCATACACTCCTCCACGTAAAGCACATGATTGGAGAGGACAAATACAAAGAGGATATTACCAGGCTCCAGGTAAGACATATTTACTGTGTGTGTGTTAGTTCAAATTTTTGGTTGCAGCAAAGCATTCTTGGTGTTTTGGTGGGTTTATAAATTTTTCCACATACGGTACCTGCAGAAAGTTGTATTCTGTCTGCTGCACACACCTTAGAGAGAGAGGGGAGAGGAGGGAAGGAGAGCGAGAGAGTGCTGCACACACCTTAGGATAGATTGAGGTAGAAAAAGAGTGGTAAAGTGTGTAGAAATGTGTGTCTACATTTGAATGTTTATGTCTGTCTGCAAGGCCGCTTTGGATCGGAGGGCTTACGGAAGGCTATACAAACAGGGTTCCCTCTGCTGCCTGGCTTTGGGGGATGGAGAGGGATGGGGGGATTGGAGGTGCTCTTCGGAAGAGTGGAGAGATAAACGGGAGAGGAGAGAGGGATATATTTCTTTCAGAAATGGAAGGGGAATCTGCCCAAATCTTCACTTGTTAGAGGAGAGGGGGATCAATACCTTCCCGCTCTGGGAAGCCAAGGTGTCTTTTTACCTGAGCCGCCACTCTACTGGAGATAAAGGACATACTAACACACTCTCTCTCTGTTTCTCTCTGTTTCTCTCTCTCTTTCTCTCTTTAAAAGTCTCTCACTATCTCTTTCTCTCCTTTCCCTTCTTTATTTCAAAATAACAATAACAATCATTCCAGCAGAATCATTCCAACACGAGAACAATAGAATAGGAGTAAAAGAGAGAAGAGAGAAAATAAAGTGAGAAAAAGAGAGAGAAATAAGTGGTAATTAAGCAATTAGCGCTCAAAGGTTTTCCTCGTCTAATGAATACATCTGTTTCCTTATTGTTCCAGAGCAAGACATCGCGAGGGAGGGAGGGAGAGCCGGGAAGGAGAGTGGGGAGGGAGAGAGCGAGAGAGACAGCGAGAGAGAGAGAGGGAGGGATGGAGAGAGGCAGAGAGAGGAAGGAGGGAAGAAGGGAGGGAAGGAGAGTGAGGGGGTGGGGGGAGGACACAGAGAGAGAAGGGAAGAAGGAGGGTAGAGGAGGGAAGGAGAGTGAGGGGGTGGGGGGGAGGACACAGAGAGAGAAGGGAAGAAGGAGGGGAGAGGAGGGAAGGAGAGTGAGAGGTTGGGGGAGGGAGGGCAAAAGGGAGAGAGAGAGGGGAGAGCAGGGAAGGAGAGTGAGAAAAAGGAAAGGAGAGTGAGAGGGGGAGGGAAGGAGAGTGAGAGGGGTGAAGGAAGGAGAGTGAGCGGGGGTGAGGGAGATGAGAGGAGATGAGGGAGGGTGAGAGAGAGGGGGCGGGAGAGAGAGGTTGAGGGAGAGAGAGGGGGAGGGTGGGGGAGAGAGAGTTGGTGGCAGAATGAGAGGGAGGGAGGTTGGGAGAATGAGAGGGAGGGAGGGCGGGGGAGAGAAAGGGTGAGGGAGGGTGGGAAAGAGAGAGTGTGAGGGAGGGTGGGAAAGAGAGAGTGTGAGGGAGGGTGGGAAAGAGAGAGTGTGAGGGAGGGTGGGAAATAGAGAGGGTGAGGGAGGGTGGGGGAGAGAGAGGGAGGGAGAGAGAGGGGGAGGGTGGGGGAGAGAGAGTTGGTGGGAGAATGAGAGGGGGGAGGTTGGGAGAATGAGAGGGAGGGAGGGTGGGAGGGAGGGAGAATGAGAGGGAGGGAGGGTGGGAGAATGAGAGGGAGGGAGGGTGGGAGAATGAAAAGGGGGGAGGGTGGGAGAATGTAAAGGAGGGAGGGTGGGAGAATGAGAGGGAGGGAGGGAGGGAGAGAGAGTGTGGGGGAGGGCGGAGAGAGAGTGGGAGAGAGAGGGCGAGGGAGGGTGGGGGAGAGAGAGGGTGAGGGAGGGGGAGAGAGAAGGTGAGGGGGGGTGGGGGAGAGAGAGGGAGGGAGAGAGAGGGGGAGGGAGGGTGGGAGAATGAGGGGGAGGGAGGGTGGGAGAATGAGAGGGAGGGAGGGTGAGAGGGAGTGTGGGGGAGGGCGGAGAGAGAGTGGAAGAGAGAGGGCAAGGGAGGGTGATGGAGAGAGAGGGTGAGGGAGGGGGGAGAGAAGGGCAGGAGAGAGAGTGGGAGAGAGAGGGCGAGGGAGGCTGGGGGAGAGAGAGGGTGAGAAAGAGAGAGGGTGAGGGAGGGTGGGGGAGAGAGAGGGAGGGAGAGAGAGGGGGAGGGTGGGGGAGAGAGAGATGGTGGGAGAATGAGAGGGAGGGAGGGTGGGTGGAAGGAGAGGGTGGGAGAATGAGAGGGAGGGAGGGTGGTAGAATGAGAGGGAGGGAGAATGAGAGGGAGGGAGGGTTTGTAGAATGAGAGGGAGGGAGGGTGGGAGAATGAGAGGGAGAGGGTGGGAGAATGAGAGGGAGGGAGGGTGGGAGAATGAGAGGGTGGGAGAATGAGAGGGAGGGAGGGTGGGAGAATGAGAGGGAGGGAGGGTGGGAGAATGAGAAGGAGGGAGGGTGGGAGAATGAGAAGGAGGGAAGGAGGGAGTGTTTGTAGAATGAGAGGGAGGGAGGGTGGGAGAATGAGAGTGAGGGTGGGAGTATGAGAGGGAGGGAGGGTGGGAGAATGAGAGGGAGGGAGGGTGGGAGAATGAGAAGGAGGGAGGGTGGGAGAATGAGAAGGAGGGAGGGTGGGAGAATGAGAAGGAGGGAAGGAGGGAGTGTTTGTAGAATGAGAGGGAGGGAGGGTGGGAGAATGAGAGTGAGGGTGGGAGTATGAGAGGGAGGGAGGGTGGGAGAATGAGAGGGAGGGAGGGTGGGAGAATGAGAGGGAGGGTGGGTGGGAGAATGATAGGGAGGGAGGGTGGGTGGGAGAATGATAGGGAGGGAGGGTGGGAGAATGATAGGGAGGGAGGGTGGGAGAATGATAGGGAGGGAGGGTGGGAGAATGAGAGGGAGGGACGGGTGGGAGAAAGGGAGGGAGGAAGGGAGGGGGAGAGAGAGGAAGGGTGGGAGAATGAGAGGGAGAGAGGGTGGGAGAATGAGAGGGAGGGAGGGTGGGAGAATGAGAAGGAGGGAGGGTGGGCGAATAAGAGCGAGGGTGGGAGAATGAGAGGGAGGGAAAGTGGGAGAATGAGAGGGAGGGAAGGAGAATGAGAGGGAGGGAGTGTTTGTAGAATGAGAGGGAGGGAGAATGAGACGGGGGGGAGGGTGGTAGAATGAGAGGGAGGGTGGTAGAATGAGAGGGAGGGAGGGTGGGAGAATGAGAAGGAGGGAGGGTGGGAGAATGAGAGCGAGGGAGGGTGGGAGAATGAGAGGGAGAGGGTGGGAGAATGAGAGGGAGGGAGGGTGGTAGAATGAGAGGGAGGGAGGGTGGTAGAATGAGAGGGAGGGAGGGTGGGAGAATGAGAAGGAGGGAGGGTGGGAGAATGAGAGGGAGGGAGGGTGGGAGAATGAGAGGGAGGGAGGGAGAATGAGAGGGAGGGAGAATGAGAGGGAGGGAGGGTGGGAAAATGAGAGGTAGGGAGGGTGGGAGAATGAGAGGGAGGGACGGGTGGGAAAATGAGAGGGAGGGAGGGTGGGAGAATGAGAGGGAGGAAGGGAGGGTGGGAGAGAGAGAGGAAGGGTGTGAGAATGAGAGGGATGGAGGGTGGGAGAATGAGAGGGAGGAAGGGAGGGTGGGAGGGTGGGAGAATGAGAGGGAGGAAGGGAGGGTGGGAGAGAGAGAGGGAGGCAGAGAGAGAGAAAGAAGGAGGGAGAGTGGAAGAGTGAGGAAGGGTGGGAGAGAGTGAGGAAGGGTGGGAGAGAGAGAGGGAGGGAGAGAGGGTGGGAGAGAGGGAGCAAAGTAGGGTGAGAGAGAGAAGGGGAGGGTGGGAGAGAGAGAGAGGGAAGGTGGGAGAGAGAGAGAGAGGGAGGGTGGGAGAGAAAGAGAGAGAGAGAGGGGGGTGGGAGAGAGATAGAGGAAGGAGGAAGGGAGGAGAGGGAGGTTGGGAGAGGAAGGATGGAGTGAGGGGGAGGGAGGAAAGGAGAGTGAGATGGGGGAGGGAATGAGAGTAAGGGGGAGGAGAGAGAGGGAGGAATGGAAGGAAGGAGAGGGAGAGGGGAGGGAAGGGGAGGGGTGGGGCGAGGAGAGGATGGAAGGAGGGAAGGAGAGTGAGAGGGAGGGAAGGAAAGTGAGGGAGATGAGCCGGGGCATCCTGGGCCACGCACACACACACACACACACACAGGGTGAGGAGGGGTGAGGTATGGGGCAACAGGGGGCCCAGAGGAAGAGGAGCTAACCTGTGATGAATGAATAATTTCATTGAGCGTCTTCTGAAATTCATTAGCAGATACGCCTACAGTACTAAGGCTGCTTGGTGCTGGCGGAGCTGGAGAGAGAGAGAGCTCATAATAACACATTAACAGCTGAGACAGGAGGAGGGGACACTCCTAGCTGATCCAAAATAAACTCCACAGCTGAGACAGGAAGAGAGGACACTCCTAGCTGAGCCAAAATAAACCCCACAGCTGGGGAACAGAGCAGTGAGTGACAATGGAGCAGGAGAGGAATTTATGATGTCTGTCTTTTAGACTTTATTTTCAAATCGCTATATATCCATTTTCATATTACTATTAAGCGATATGGAATTGTTTTAAGGTCATACCAAGGATCATGTTGTTATTTGATTTATTTTGAATTTGAAGACCCCTTCAAGTGTCATTTTTGGCCTTACTGTCTCCATATACAGTATACAGTACTTCCATACATTTTTTCAACTGGTACTGGGGGACTTTCAGACAAGTGTTGTGAGGCCTGTGGGTGTCCTAGAGCAAAACATTGACATGTACGTATTCGTCAGAGTCTCACCTTTACACAGAGGGCTCATATTAGTGTGTAGCCCAAAGTGTTGGGACGCTACAGACAGAAGTTGGCAGATCGGCTGTACCGACTTCAGACGAGTCCCAAAGAGTTTGTAATAGTTGGTAGGCCAAACCGTTCGGAAGATACAGATGATTTTGTGAGAATACCAATTTTCTGGATGTCTCTCAGTCTGACAAACATCGCTCTCTCTCTGTCACCTTTCACAGCAGAAGCAGCAGTGTTACACAGGCATATGCAGTGGATTGAGGCACATCTAATGCAAAAAAAAGTATATCTCTATTTTAAACTGGATGATTTTTATGGGGATTATTGTGTTATGATAATTCGATTTCCGTGGTGACGCCGACATTGACCTTAGGGTTTTTTAAAGAACATCTGAATGAGATGTGTGTTTTTTCACCATTTATCATGGACATGGGGTTGTTCAATGACAGACATGTATTTTTTTTTATCCATCACTTGATGGTTTCCTTTTGTTGGACAAAGAAAACATGTTTTTTTGCTAAACAACATCCGCCTCACTCTAAGAGAAATAAGTAAAACTGCTAGGTTTTAAACAGTCAAATCTAACAAATAACTAAATGTTTATAAAGAACTGTACAAATGATACATTTGTGACAATGTTATATATCAACATTATTCTTATTTAATACAGTAATATGAGATCTGTATGTAAAACATTTCGATTTGACATGTTAGTCATTTAGCAGATGCTCTTATCCAGAGCGACTTACGTTCATCTTACAATAGCTCGGTGAGACAACTACATAACACAGTCAAATATACAGGATACAAACATTCCATTCCATCTAATGGATTTACAGACTACAGTACACAGAGTGTACAAAACATGAAGAACACCTGCTCTTTCCATAACATAAACTGACCAGGTGAATCCAGGTGAAATCTATGATCCCTTATTGATGACACTTGTTAAATCCACTTCAATCAGTATAGATCAGGGATGGGCAACTGGCCCATCCAACTGGCCCAACTTTTGTACAGCTGCGCACAGTTTTTTTCTACATTTTGAGGGTACACAGACCCACAAGCCACTGCAGCCCCTCAAGATGAGTTACATTATTTTGTGGCCCTCACTCCCATCAAAGTTGCCTATTCCCTGGTGTAGAAGAAGCATCAGACACAGGTAAAAAATCATTTTTAAGACAATTGAGACATGGATTGTGTATTCTTGCCATTCAGAAGATGAATGGGCAAGACAAAAAATGTAAGTTCATTTGAATGGGGTATGTCAAGAACTGCAATGCTGCTGGGTTTCCCCCGCTCAACAGTTTCCCGTGTGTATCAAGAATGTTCCACCACCCAAAGGACATCCAGCCAATTTGTCACAACTGTGGGAAGCATTGGAGTCTAGAAGGGCCAGCATCCCTGCGGAACTGTTTCAACACCTTGTAGAGTCCATACTCTGACAAACTGGAGGGCAATTGCCCTGACAGGTTCTGAGGGCAAAGAGGGGGGGGGGGGTAATAGTAATATTTTACACACATGAAGGTACCCATAAGCAATAACATAACATCAAAATATCAAAATATTTGGATATAAACACTTCACTTCTGTTGTTTCAAAGTTGACAGAGAAAAGACAAAGAATGGAAAGAGGTGCTAATGCCATGTCATGTTGATGTGTATTTATTAGTTATTAATAGAAGCTGGCCTGAATGGAAAACATGTCTCTGTTGTTAAGTTTCCTAGCTTTCATCATATGACCCTTCTCGCTCTTCCTCCACTCCCTCTCTCCTCCATTCAGGCCAGCAGACAGAATGCTTCCCTCCATCCTCACTCTGCCATTTCTGCTGACCACTATGGATAGATTAACGAGAGTAGGATCTTAGGAATGTTAATGAATTTGATTCTGTGTGTGGATGGGGGTCTGTGGTCGGTTGGGTTGAGAGGGGTTGGGTGGTGGGTTTTATCTGAGAGGGGTGGGGGAATGGGGGGCATTCTGTAGAAGATGAATAGGTCCTCTGGCTTAGGCCTCTGGCAGCCTGGCGATGCCTGGCCCTAATTTATAGTGTGTGCTGCCACATAGTCAATGCGCTTTTAATTCACCCTCTTACTACACACACACACACACACATGGTCGAGGACATGGACCCCCCCCCCCCCTCCCCTCCTTCATTACCTCTCTCATTAATGGAAATCTAATCATTCCCCCCTCCCCCCTTGTACACACACAGTTTGTTTAAGAGTGACATCCCCCTGTGTAATAACAGCGCAGAGTGGGGGTGTATGTTTCTCAACATTATGAGTCCAGAGGAGGGGAGAGCCACACTAATTGTATTAACCAACCAAATGAGAGGCTTATGATTCTGACCCCAAGCTGTTTATGACCTACAGATGAATCCACCCCCACTCTATTCTCTTCCCTCCCTCCCTCCCTGTATCAATTTCTCTTCCTCTATCATTCCCCATCACTCTCTCTCTCCTTTTCTCTCCCCCTCCCTCTCTCCCCATTCTCTCTTTCTCCTTGTATCCATTTCTCTCTTTCATTCCCCATCAGTCTCTTCATAATTTTGCTTTAGCTATATCATTACCCAGATGGTTTGCAGTTGAATGAATTAGCCTTTATCATTAAGATACAGTTTGTGATTGAGGAGTTTGTGATAGTAAAAACCATCCAGTAAAATAAAGTAGGGGCAGACAAACAAGT
This sequence comes from Oncorhynchus clarkii lewisi, assembly GCF_045791955.1. Taxonomy (NCBI): domain Eukaryota; kingdom Metazoa; phylum Chordata; class Actinopteri; order Salmoniformes; family Salmonidae; genus Oncorhynchus; species Oncorhynchus clarkii. Next base: position 80,737,141 of record NC_092151.1, on the reverse strand, counting down.
CCTTTACAGCCCTGCCTGGCCATGCTGATAGAGGATACACACACAAGCTAGGGGAGGAGATAGCGCTGACGTTTTCATTTCATATTTAATAGACCCGTGGTGATTATGGCACTTAACGTTTTTATTCTGTTATTTATTTAATGGTGCTCTGGTGGGAATGTGGTGGCTCTGATGGTTTCTATATTTCTATATTTCTATATTTAATAAGGCTGTGGTGGTTCATTTACTATCCCTGGTTTATGATATTCCTCTCCTCTAAGTTCTCATCCTGGGAGCCTCTCTAGCTAAATACTTGGGGGGGGGGGGGGGGGGGGGGGGATACTGGTAAGTGAATAAGCCTAAACCATCTCTATGTCCCTATTTGGCCTGCTCTGCTCATATTGCCACGGTGACATGTCCCTGCTCTGTGACATGTATGACAAGAGAGAGGACAGGAGAGCATGTAGTAATGTCTGTCAGGTAGCAGGCAGGTGTTGGGGACCTGATTCTTCCTGCCCCATTTGGCTGAGGCCTGTCTGTCCTGCCTGACACACACACACACTCACAGGGGGGGACAGTCAGCATAGACACGCTGTAACCAAGGAGACAGGGCGAGGCAGGGGCAGGACAGCGCTTGTCACAATCGCCCAACGTCCCCCTGTCCCCAAACTCAGAGAGAACTACTAGTCAGAGCACAGAGCACACTGCCATCTCCAACTGTCACCAGTGGTTGTGTCTGAACGGCAAAGACAGGTAGAAGAGAGAAGAAAGGAGGGACATAGATGAGGAGATAGGAGGGGACAAGTAGGGGGATGAGAAGAGATGTATTACTTACATCCCTTTGTTAATTGAAATAATATTTTTTTCTTCATTCTTTTCATTGGCATTTTCTAAACGATTCAACTCCCTCACAAACACAACTTGACAATTGATGTGAGGGTTTCTCATATCATATTTGTTAAAAGGAGATGCTTCACTGGCCTTATTGGTTTACAGGTTTAGTTAGCTACTGTCTCCAGTCATTAAAAGGCCTAAATATATCCAGATAGCACCTAGGCCTGCCTACTTACCGACATCCGCCTTCAAAGAACTGAGCACCATAACAAGCCCTCCTATATTATTAACACCAAATCATCTCTTTTGAGGAGACTAAATACTCTGCTTGTAGAATAGGCCTCTACTCTTTTGAGGAGACTAAATACTCTGCTTGTAGAATAGGCCTCTACTCTTTTGAGGAGACTAAATACTCTGCTTGTAGAATAGGCCTCTACTCTTTTGAGGAGACTAAATACTCTGCTTGTAGAACAGGCCTCTACTCTTTTGAGGAGACTAAATACTCTGCTTGTAGAACAGGCCTCTACTCTTTTGAGGAGACTAAATACTCTGCTTGTAGAACAGGCCTCTACTCTTTTGAGGAGACTAAATACTCTGCTTGTAGAACAGGCCTCTACTCTTTTGAGGAGACTAAATACTCTGCTTGTAGAACAGGCCTCTACTCTTTTGAGGAGACTAAATACTCTGCTTGTAGAACAGGCCTCCACTCTTTTGTTTGTCTGCTTTTTTATTTTTCTCTTTCTTCACGAACGGAAAAAAATCTAACTCTTCAGCCGTCTTTGTAGCCGTTGAAGATGGAGACTCAAGTTATTTTCCCACAATGACAGGAGTTTAATGAAGAGACAACGCCGTTGTGACAGGCCAGTGAGATGTCCCGTTTATCACCGGAGAGGGAGAAAACCAGTCTCCTGGCTGGGTGCCGTGCCGCTGCAGAGCAAAATAAAGGAATGCATTAGAGTGACAGGCAAAGACAGGGAGAACATAGAATCCATAAGTGCAAGGTGAGAATCAAAACATTTCATGATAGAGTACCTTATTATTTTATGACAAAACATTGATTTTCAAACATATGAGTCCATGGACTATTGCAATGTGTAAACGGTTAGGTTATTAGCCTAACTATTCATTAATCAATTGCTGCCAGCCTACTTATATATATATATATATATTTTTTTTTAAAGTATGTAACTTAATTTGAGGCAAAATACATTACTGCATTGGGGATCAAAATCTTTGTAGCCTATGAAGTTCTTGTCTCACCCGAACCCATCTCTGTTGTCTCTGACTGTCTTTCCCTCTCCATCTCTTCCCCCTCTCCTAATCAATGAGGTACCCTCTCGCGCTTCTCCTCGTGCGCTGGTGCCCTACATCAGCGCTAAACCGCTGTCTGCACAACTCCGCATAAACGCTCCGTAAGCACTTTATCAGAAATGCTTGTTCTTTTGGTTTTGCTTTCTTGTTGTTTTGCTGTTCCCCCTCTCTCTTCGTCTTTAAAAAAACTGTTCTGACGCTCATTAAAACGGAAAAGAGGAGAAACATCAAGAGAAGGAAGCGAGGCAGTTGGTGCGCTCGCCTCTATCAAACCTGCGGTCACACAGCCGTCATGGTGTGCATGCAGGGAGATAGATGGGTTTGTTATTATCTAGAACAGGGAGATCAGACTCCCGCTTTCTCCGCTCTCCAGTCACAAACCGGCTCACATAAAGACTATCAATTATGGATCAAATAAACGCGAGTCTTTAATTCATTGCCTCAGAACCTCTATATCCTCCCATCCCACAGGCCTACTTGTGGTGTGAGAAGAGGAAAGGCAGTATTACAGGGTCATAACAATGAGGTACGAAGCCTGCCATACAACCACAACCATCTGAATCAAACTCTGGTAGGCCGTAGGCTTAGCGGAGTTGCCAACCACAGTGTCCATCCAGTTTTCAGGGATACAGCTCATTCAACCTAGCTTCATTTTCTGCTGAAACCTGGATATGGGAACTCCACACAGGCATTTCTATTTTTACAGTTATGTAAAAGTTATGGAGCCCGTGCTTTTTTTTGTGGGGGGGGGGGGGGGGCAGTGGCCATAGGCATCCTTCTGTTTCCACCCTGTCCCTGCCTACAGTATATACATGTCAGATATCTATTAGACTACAGTCCTGTCAGTGACAAAGCTATGAGGACACCAGGTAACTCATTTTTTTTTTACACTATTATAGTGTGTGTGTGTGTCCACAGCACTTATCTCCCTTTCAGCTCTCCAGCTGTTTCAATAAAACAAGAGATAACACTGTCTCGTCATCTCTCTCATTATTCATTTATTCGGAGGCTGATTTTGTGCCGACACAACCGTTGCGTGGCAGTGCAAAGACTCTCTCTGGTTTCACCCTGGGCTTAGTGGCTGAGCAGCACACTGTATTCTGATTGGCCACTTCCTCCTGGAACATAAAACAGCTATCTGTCGACAAGGACAGGAAGTGAAAGTCAGCCCCAGCCGCCTCAGGTGAACTTGTCCTCTTAGGTGTTGGATATTCATTACCCACGCCCTCATATACGGTATGCACGCACACACACACACACACACACACACACACACACACACACACACACACACACACACACACACACACACACACACACACACACACACACACACACACACACACACACACACACACACACACACACACACACACACACAATCCTCCTTCACATGGTGTCAAATATGCCACAAGTAGAAGGCAAAGGTATGAACACACACATGAAGACACATAGTCAATCCATACACACACAGACACACAGGTGAGTGTGTCCTCTTAGGTTAGGTGTTAAATATCCCTTAACTGTGGGCTTCAGTGGGTCTCTGGCAGGCTATGCTTTGCCACTGTCTGGAGGGCGAGGGGTGGAGGGGGGGTGGGGGGCGATCGATAGCCCCAGGGGTCATGGAAATATGGCAGGCCTTACTACCAACACTGGGAGGGTGATGTCAGGGACAGCCAAGAATGCAGCATCTTCATAGGGAACTAAACAATAACATTTACGCCAGAGGATTTGTACACGACCATAGGTACTGTCATCAATTACAAAACCATTGCTCAACCTTTTATCATTACATGAACAATGTTGATTGGTTAACAACTGCTTTCAATAAAGGAGCACCATAGTAGTCAATCGTTACTCAATAAGAAGAAATCCTTACAGTATATTATCACATGTACAACAGCTTGAGGTATTTGAATAGCTACAGGCTCAGTACCTATACAGTGGAACAAGGGCACGGTAGTACACCTCTGCTCTAATCAATGAGCTGGAGGATCTATGCCATCAATAGCTTCATTTGACTGTGTTTGGAATAGATTTAATTTCACTTGTCTTTAGCATCTAATCATAATATACTTAATTAGTAAAGTCAAATGGTAACCAGATCAATCAATCTGGATCAGATAAATATTGGCAACATAGTAGTGAAGAAGTAGTAGTGTGTAGGCCCTGGAGCTGGCCCTGGAGCTGGCCCTGGAGCTGGCCCTGGAGCTGGCGCTGGAGCTGGCCCTGGAGCGCACTGTGAAGCTGGTCTTGGAGCGCACAGTGAAGCTGGCCCTGGAGCGCACAGTGAAGCTGGCCCTGGAGCTGGCCCTGGAGCGCACCGTGAAGCTGGCCCTGGAGCTCACCATGAAGCTGGCCCTGGAGTGCACCATGAAGCTGGCCCTGGAGTGCACCATGAAGCTGGCCCTGGAGTGCACCGTGAAGCTGGCCCTGGAGTGCACCGTGAAGCTGGCCCTGGAGCGCACCGTGAAGCTGGCCCTGGAGCGCACCGTGAAGCTGGCCCTGGAGCGCACCGTGAAGCTGGCCCTGGAGTGCACCGTGAAGCTGGCCCTGGAGCGCACCATGAAGCTGGCCCTGGAGTGCACCATGAAGCTGGCCCTGGAGTGCACCATGAAGCTGGCCCTGGAGTGCACCATGAAGCTGGCCCTGGAGTGCACCATGAAGCTGGCCCTGGAGTGCACCATGAAGCTGGCCCTGGAGCTGGCCCTGGAGCGCACCGTGAAGCTGGCCCTGGAGCGCACCATGAAGCTGGCCCTGGAGTGCACCATGAAGCTGGCCCTGGAGTGCACCATGAAGCTGGCCCTGGAGTGCACCATGAAGCTGGCCCTGGAGTGCACCATGAAGCTGGCCCTGGAGTGCACCATGAAGCTGGCCCTGGGAGTAGAAAAGAGACAGACCATTGAATGGACAGTGTTGCTGTCCGTTCAGCACCACCAGAGGGCTAGAGAGACCATTATCACAGACAGCACCAGAGGGCTAGAGAGACCATTATCACAGACAGCACCAGAGGGCTAGAGAGACCATTATCACAGACAGCACCAGAGGGCTAGAGAGACCATTATCACAGACAGCACCAGAGGGCTAGAGAGACCATTATCACAGACAGCACCAGAGGGCTAGAGAGACCATTATCACAGACAACACCAGAGGGCTAGAGAGACCATTATCACAGACAGCACCAGAGGGCTAGAGAGACCATTATCACAGACAGCACCAGAGGGCTAGAGAGACCATTATCACAGACAGCACCAGAGGGCTAGAGAGACCATTATCACAGACAGCACCAGAGGGCTAGAGAGACCATTATCACAGACAGCACCAGAGGGCTAGAGACCATTATCACACAGCACCAGAGGGCTAGAGAGACCATTATCACAGACAGCACCAGAGGGCTAGAGAAACCAATATCACAGACAGCACCAGAGGGCTAGAGAGACCATTATCACAGACAGCACCAGAGGGCTAGAGAGACCATTATCACAGACAGCATCAGAGGGCTAGAGACCATTATCACAGACAGCACCAGAGGGCTAGAGAGACCATTATCACAGACAGCACCAGAGGGCTAGAGAGACCATTATCACAGACAGCACCAGAGGGCTAGAGAGACCATTATCACATACAACACCAGAGGGCTAGAGACCATTATCACAGACAGCACCAGAGGGCTAGAGAGACCATTATCACAGACAACACCAGAGGGCTAGAGACACCATTATCACAGACAGCACCAGAGGGCTAGAGAGACCATTATCACAGACAGCACCAGAGGGCTAGAGACCATTATCACAGACAGCACCAGAGGGCTAGAGAGACCATTATCACAGACAGCACCAGAGGGCTAGAGAGACCATTATCACAGACAGCACCAAGGGGCTAGAGACACCATTATCACAGACAGCACCAGAGGGCTAGAGAGACCATTATCACAGACAGCACCAGAGGGCTAGAGATACCATTATCACAGACAGCACCAGAGGGCTAGAGAGACCATTATCACAGACAGCACCAGAGGGCTAGAGAGACCATTATCACAGACAGCACCAGAGGGCTAGAGAGACCATTATCACAGACAACACCAGAGGGCTAGAGAGACCATTATCACAGACAGCACCAGAGGGCTAGAGAGACCATTATCACAGACAGCACCAGAGGGCTAGAGAGACCATTATCACAGACAGCACCAGAGGGCTAGAGACCATTATCACAGACAGCACCAGAGGGCTAGAGAGACCATTATCACAGACAGCACCAGAGGGCTAGAGAGACCATTATCACAGACAACACCAGAGGGCTAGAGACCATTATCACAGACAGCACCAGAGGGCTAGAGAGACCATTATCACAGACAGCACCAGAGGGCTAGAGAGACCATTATCACAGACAGCACCAGAGGGCTAGAGAGACCATTATCACAGACAGCACCAGAGGGCTAGAGAGACCATGATCACAGACAACACCAGAGGGCTAGAGAGACCATTATCACAGACAGCACCAGAGGGCTAGAGAGACCATTATCACAGACAGCACCAGAGGGCTAGAGACCATTATCACAGACAGCACCAGAGGGCTAGAGAGACCATTATCACAGACAGCACCAGAGGGCTAGAGAGACCATTATCACAGACAGCACCAGAGGGCTAGAGAGACCATTATCACAGACAGCACCAGAGGGCTAGAGAGACCATTATCACAGACAGCACCAGAGGGCTAGAGAGACCATTATCACAGACAGCACCAGAGGGCTAGAGAGACCATTATCACAGACAACACCAGAGGGCTAGAGAGACCATTATCACAGACAGCACCAGAGGGCTAGAGACCATTATCACAGACAGCACCAGAGGGCTAGAGAGACCATTATCACAGACAGCACCAGAGGGCTAGAGAGACCATTATCACAGACAGCACCAGATGGCTAGAGAGACCATTATCACAGACAACACCAGAGGGCTAGAGAGACCATTATCACAGACAGCACCAGAGGGCTAGAGAGACCATTATCACAGACAGCACCAGAGGGCTAGAGAGACCATTATCACAGACAACACCAGAGGGCTAGAGCTCGACCGATTATGATTTTTCAATGCCGATACCGATTCTTGGGGGACCCAAAAAAAAAGCCGATACCGATTAATCGGCCGATTTTTAAAATTTGATTTGTAATAATGACAATTACAACAATACTGAATGAACATTTATTTTAACCTAATATAATACATCAATAAAATCAATTTAGCCTCAAATAAATAATGAAACATGTTCAATTTGGTTTAAATAATGCAAAAACAAAGTGTTGGAGATTAAAGTAGAAGTGCAATATGTGCCATGTAAGAAAGCTAACGTTTCAGTTCCTTGCTCAGAACATGAGAACATATGAAAGCTGGTGGTTCCTTTTAAAATTAGTCTTCAATATTCCCAGGTAAGAAGTTTTAGGTTGTAGTTATTATAGGAATTATAGGACTATTTCTCTCTATACGATTTGTATTTCATATACCTTTGACTATTGGATGTTCTTATAGGCACTTTAGTATTGCCAGTGTAACAGTATAGTTTCCATCCCTCTCCTCGCCGCTACATGGGCTCGAACCAGGAACACATCAACAACAGCCACCCTCAAAGCAGCGTTACTCATGCAGAGCAAGGGGAACAACTACTCCAAGTCTCAGAGAGAGTGACGTTTGAAACGCTATTAGCGCACACCCCGCTACCTAGCTAGCCATTTCACATTGGTTCCACCAGCCTAGTCTCGGGAGTTGATAGGCTTGAAGTCATAAACAGCTCAATGCTTGTAGCATTGCGAAGAGCTGCTGGCAAAACGCACAAAAGTGCTGTTTGAATGAATGCTTACGAGCCTGCTGGTGCCTACTATCACTCAGTCAGACTGCTCTATCAAATCATAGACTTAATTATAACATAATAACACACAGAAATACAAGCCTTAGGTCTTTAATATGGTCGAATCCGGAAACTATCATCTCGAAAACAAGACCTTTATTCTTTCAGTGAAATACAGAACCGTTCTGTATTTTATCTAACGGGTGGCATCCATAAGTCCAAATATTGCTGTTACATTGCACAACCTTCAATGTTATGTCATAATTACGTAAAAATTCTGGCAAATTGGTTCGCAATGAGCCAGGCGGCCCAAACTGTTGCATATACCCTGACTCTGCGTGCAATGAACGCATGAGGAGTGACACAATTTCACCTGGTTAATATAAGCTAAATATGAATGTTTAAAAATAGAAACTTCTGTGTATTGATTGTAAGAAAGGCATTGATGTTTATGGTTAGGTACACGTTGGAGCAACGACAGTCCTTTTTCGCGAATGCGCACCGCATCGATGCAACGCAGGACACGCTAGATAAACTAGTAATATCATCAACCATGTGTAGTTATAACTAGTGATTATGATTGATTGATTGTTTTTCATAAGATAAGTTTAATGCTAGCTAGCAACTTACCTTGGCTTCTTACTGCATTCGCGTAGCAGGCAGGCTCCTCGTGAGGCAGGTGGTTAGAGCGTTGCACTAGTTAACCGTAAGGTTGCAAGATTGAATCCCTGAGCTGACAAGGTAAAAATCTGTCGTTCTGCCCCTGAACAAGGCAGTTAACCCACCGTTCCTAGGCCGTCATTGAAAATAAGAATGTGTTCTTAACTGACTTGGCTCGTTAAATAAAGTTGTAAAAAAAATCAAATTAAATAAATAAATAAAAATCAGCAAAATCGGGCGTCCAAAAATTCTGATTTCCGTTCGTTATGAAAACTTGAAATCGGCCATTCCGATTAATTGGTCGACCTCTTTCACAGACAACACCAGAGAGCTAGAGAGGTCAAGAACAGGACCATGGACAGCACCTGGCTATATCCTCTGCTTGACCTTACCTTCACAGCTGAGGGCACACAGAAGCAGAAGGCTACTATTGTACTACAAGCAACAATCTCCACATAGCCTGAAGGTTTTAGGGTTATACTACTGTATTAATAGACTCACACAAGTGAACAAAAGACAGATATATATGTATTGCGTCTATTTATCGTATTTCAGCTTAAATAGAGAGGATCAAACAAGCCCCTTTCACTGTCCCAGCTTTGGGTGGTTTCAGATAACCCTTCTTAAAATGTGCAAATCAGCATTTCAGAGATTCCAGTGAGCTCTCTGTGGCCACAGACAGAGAAGGAGAGCGCTTTAGCTTAGCAAGCAGTGTCACACACCATTTCTCCTTAACTCAAATCGAAATAATCTTCTATTTTCTGTTTTCTTTTATGATAATGAATTGTATCTTTGACATTCAAGGCACACTTAAAAAGTAACTCTGTGACACTGTGAGACTTGACACAGGAACAAAACCATTTGACCTACTTAAGCCCTTTACCAGTGAGGGGAAGATGGGCGTCTCCTCACTAGTCTCTCTGTAACCTCACCAATACTGGGACATTTAAGGGAGCCCTAAGTCTTTTTAAGGTGCTCTTTGATGACAATATTATATAACACATCTGTAAATCAATGTGAATGGGAAAACTGAGGTTGCAGTATGTACTTCCTGATATTCCGTAGAGCCTCTGGGGAGATGTTGAGAAAACAGGGATTGATCCCTGAGAGGGTTGTTGACAAGCAGCTTCAATAAAAGGTATCATGGGATAGGAGAGAGGGGAAAGAGAGGATGGGGAGAGGAGAGAGGGGAGGGGAGGAGGAAAGGAGAGGTGGGAGGAGAGGGTCTGTGCTGAGTACTAACGTCCAGTGGTTAATGAGAAACAGGAGTCCTTATATTTATTTACAGTACAGAGAGAGAGAGCTCTCAGCCAGTCTGTGGGAGAGAGAGAAAGACATAGTGTGAGAGGGGTGAGTGTGGGAGCGAGAGTTGGAATACTGTAAGAGGACTGTATAGGTTATATTGGGTGTTCTATCCTTTTCAAAGAGGGTTAGAGCTCTCTGATTGCTAGGTAGTGTACAGTGAATGGACTCTATCATAGACAGAGAGGATTGTGTGAGTGGGACAGATCAGGGTTTGTATGAGGGTGGAACCACTCCTTCACAGCTGTCCACTCCAGACCATCTCACCGAGCAATCACAGGCATTTTTCACAGTTCACACTATCACTCTAAAGCTGCTGATATAAGATGATCTCTTATTCTGATCCTTCACAGACATATTTCCCTAGGAGAGGGACTTCGTCCTTTGGAGGAGAAATACTCTCAGATATAAGATAGTGTGAGACTTTAAACTGGACCCAAAATTACCCATCTCTCATTGCTCACAGCCCACACACACACACATTCACACCTCCAGGCCCACACACTGCCTTGGACGGCGTTCCCATGGGACGGTTTTACAGCTGATTGTCCGAGTGTGGATGGAATGGGATGAGAACCACATCTCTCACCCGTAAAAGACGGAGGGAAAAGGAGCTGCCTCAGCAACTGCCGGCCCAGGGCGAAAATCAAATATCAATAAGCTCTTATAACATTAAAGAAAATGCCTAAATCTGACGCTTTCTCTCCCTCCCTCTCTCCATCCCATCAGTCCCCTCTTCCCTCCATTTGCCAATATCACTCAACCACTTACACTTGGCATGGGCCCACTGTAGAGTTTTACATGTACATTAAGAGTAGCTGGTTCGCTCTATCTTTCTCTTCCCCTCCACCGTGTCTATTAGGGAAAAGATTAATTGAACTATGGGCCGAACGGTGACATGCTCCCACCTCATTCATTTTTGAAGAGAGATTGACAAGGCTTGAGTTAGGATCTCAGAGAGAAGAGCACATCATTGATTAAATATAAAAAGGCTTTTTGGATTGCCTTTAAAAACATTTCAGAGCCTTCTATTTGTCAATGGAGTCTACTGTCTCCAATCCTCACAGGAAGAACAATACAGTAAGTGGTCAAGGTACCTACTAATACGACTGAAAATAACATTCAGTAGTGGGTGATACTGATACTTCGGGTTCAGATTGGACAATATACGAATGCAGGTGAGGAGAGGGAGAGAGGAAGACAGAGAGAGAGACAGAGAGAGAGAGAGAGAGAGAGAGAGAGAAAGACAAAGAGAGAGAGAGCGAGAGAAAGAGAGAGAGAGAGAGAGAGAGAGAGCAAGAGAAAGAGAGAGAGAAAGACAGAGAGAGAGGAGAGAGAGAGAGAGAGAGGGGAAGACAGAGATAGAGACAGAGAGAGAGAGAGAGAGAGAGGCAGAGAGAGGCAGACAGAGTGGTGGTAAAGCTGAATGATTGCTCTGTGAGAATTATTATTGATGATTCAGCCAGTGTGAATTATTAATGGGGAGCGAAAAGCATCTTTGTACGTGTCTCTGACATTCAATACTGACAGAGATCAATGAGCTGGCATGGACAGAGGGAGGAGAAGAGAGGAGAGGGGCTGAGAGGAGAGAAGGAGGAGAGGGGCTGAGAGGAGAGAGGGAGGAGAGAAATAAAGAGGGAGAAAGGAGAAAGGAAGGAGGGGAGGACAGTGTAAATAGTTCAAAGAGCATTGTCAGACTCACAGAGATGGAGAATGAGGGGAAGAATAATCTAAAGGTAAGGGTTCTGTCTCTCTCTCTCTCTCTCTCTCTCGCGTACTATAGCTCTCTCGCTCTTTCCTCTCTCTGTCAGGTGACAGTAGTGAAGGTGATTGGCCATGACATTGTCGTTGGTCTAATGCTCTTCCTCAGACACAGGAAATGGACTGGCAGTCCGGCTCCTCCTCCCTCCACCACATCCTCTCCTTTCTGTCTGACAGACAGACAGACAGACAGACACTTGCCTGCTAGACCAGTGTGTGTGTGTGTGTAGTGGGGCCAGCTGAGTGGCCGTGGCAGTGTGTCCCTTAGAATCAGTCTACAACCATGTGACCTGCTGACCTTTACTACGGTCCTGCACTTGAGACACACACACACACATTCACACACCCTCTCTGTCCTGTCCACTCTGGTGGTTGCCAAGAGATGCCTGTCACACGGCCTGACACTAAGAGGGGACAGGGATCACCTCCAATCGTCACGGTAAAAGGCTGACGGGACAACGGCTGGCCAGCCGTCACACCTGATCATCTAAAAGCCACACACACACAAATACATAAGATAGGGAGCTCTTCCAACATTCGAAACGTTACACTTAAACATTCCTATGGATTACTGTTGTTTAAAGGTATGTGTCTTCAGTTTGACATGCAGGGATTGTGAGGAATGGAAAATGGTTGAAAAGGTACAACACAGCATGGTAATGCTATTTTCTCCTGTATCTCCTGGCAGCAGCCATATTCTGCAATGCTCTACCATAGTAGCACACACACACACACACACACACACACACACACACACACACACACACACACACACACACACACACACACACACACACACACACACACACACACACACACACACACACACACACACACACACACACACACACACACACACACACACACACACACACACACACACACACACTGTAGGTGATTTAGATAGACACGCTCGATAGTCCTGGGGAGTGATGGCTCCTGAGTGGAGGAGGGGACAGGTGACAGAGGTCAACAATGGTTTCACCCTGCATGGCATCTGTGGTTTAGCTGTGACACATGACACAGCCCTGATGGAGCCATGTCCCAGCCATGATGGAGCCATGATATAGCCATGATGGAGCCATCCTTTGTTGAGAGAGAGACAAAGTCAGGGAGAGAGAACGAGAGAGGCACTGCTGGTGTCATGATAGATTCATCATGGTGAGAGATTCACCATCATCACACACACACAGGCCAGCTGACACAGGCCATGAATGTGGAAGACTACTCTTTTTCTCCCTCCGTGCCTCCCCCTCTCCTCACCCACCATATGAGGCTACTGTTATCCCTCCTCCCCTTCTGTCTGTCGCGCCTTCCTCCCTCCTACCCTCCCTCCCTCTCTGTCTGTCACCTCTGGTCTTTAATAGAAAGGGACATCTATGATTGACCTGGTGCTAAAGCTCTAACAGACTGTCTGGGCCTTTAACATGCACTAAAGGGAGACAGACTATTTAACCTCTCTGACACACGCGCACACACACACACACACATCCCGGGACACCCCCACTCCCCTATCACTGGCTGAAACTGGCTGGGGGCTAGAGAGGGAGGAGTAGAAGGGGAGGAGAGGGAGGTCCCTGTCTAAATGTGACAAGTCACCACACAGGTTTTATATCAAATCAAAAAGTATTGGTCACATACACATGGTTAGCAGATGTTAATGTGAGTGTAGCAAAATGCTTGTGCTTCTAGTTCCGACAATGCAGCAACATCTTTTATTGATTTATTTCACCTTTATTTAACCAGGTAGGCTAGTTGAGAACAAGTTCTCATTTAAAACTGCGACCTGGCCAAGATAAAGCGTAGCAAGTCGACACATACAACAACAAAGAGTTACACATGGAATAAACAAAACATACAGTTAATAATACAGCAGAACAAAAGAAAACAAAAAGTCTATGTACAGTGAGTGCAAATGAGGTAAGATAAGGGAGTTAAGGAAATAAATAGGCCATGATGGCGAAGTAATTACAATATAGCAATTAAACACTGGAATGGTAGATGTGCAGAAGATGAATGTGCAAGTAGAGATACTGGGGTGCAAAGGAGCAAAATAAATACTGTATGGGGATGAGGTAGGTAGATAGCTGATCTGTAAAGAGTCCATCTATGTACAGGTGATCTGTGAGCTGCTCTGACAACTGGTGCTTAAAGCTAGTGAGGGAGATATGAGTCTCCAGCTTCAGAGATTTTTGCGGTTCGTTCCAGTCATTGGCCGCAGAGAACTGGAAGGAAAGACGACCAAAGGAGGAATTGGCTTTGGGGGTGACCAGTGAGATATACCTGCTGGAGCGCGTGCTACGAGTGGGTGCTCCTATGGTGACCATTGAGCTGAGATAAGGTGTAATCTAACAAATTCACAACGACTACCTTATACACACAAGTGTAAAGGGATGAATTAGAATGAATTAGAATGCGTACATATAAATATATGGATGAACGATGGCCGTGCAGCATAGGCAAGATGCAATAGATGGTATAGAGTACAGTATATACATATAAGATGAGTAATGTAGGGTATGTAGACATTATTAAAGTGGCATTATTTAAAGTGACACCTTTATTAAATCCACTTTTTAAATGTATTAAAAGTGGCCAGATATTTGAGTCAGTATGTTGGCAGCAGCCGCTTTATGTTAGTGATGGCTGTTTAACAGTCTGATGGCCTTGAGATAGAAGCTGTTGTTCAGTCTCTGGGTCCCAGCGTTGATGCACTAGTACCTGGTGGTACTGGATAGAAAATACAATTTTACCAGATTGATACATTCATCCATACAGCAATACACTCAGCCATTATTGTGTAAAATATTTTGAATTCAATCACCTTTTGAGAGCATCACTTTTGATTTAAACAAACGTTTCCATACATGTTTGCCCATGGAAGAAACGGTCAGAACGTGACTCTTTAGACCTGAATGCCAAAATAATTCAGGAAATAAAGGTGCTCAAAGTTTATCAATTTTACATGCCCACCATACCACTGGAAAAGATAAACAGCTGAATTTGATAGAATTTCAAAGTTTACTGTGTTGTCAAACTATTTTTTTACTTCTTAAAAATAAAATACGTAAACACACCTTCAAATGTCAACTTAAATTGTCATGTCTATTCTATTATCTATTTTTCTATGATTTCAATGGAGATGTCATGACGCTGGCCTGATGGGGGGAGGTTTATGACCCCCATAAATACTTTTCCCCTTTTCTCCCTACTCTACAGAGTGACTCTTGGAAAGTCCTCTGTTAACATAGAGAGAGTCTTATAACACCAAAAGGGTGGGGAAAGGAACCATATTTCAGTAATCCAACCAGCTGAAAATATGTGTTGGTATTTAACGCACCGATCCCTTTAGTGGGATCATTTTCGTCAACAGCCGCTGAATTGCAGAGCGCCAAATTCAAATTAAATTACTAAAAATATTACATTTTTCATGAAATCACAAGTGCAATATACCAAAACAAAGCTTAGCTTGTTGCTAATCCACCCGGCGTGTCAGATTTCAAAAAAGCTTTACAGCGAAAGCAAACCAAGTGTATGTGAGGATAGCTCTCAGTAGACAAAACATTACAAACAGCTAGCAGCAAAGTAGATTGGTCACGAAAATCAGAAAAGCAAAAAAATTAATCGCTTACCTTTGATGATCTTCGGATGTTTGCACTCACGAGACTTCCAGTTACACAATAAATGTTTGTTTTATTCAATAAAGATTATTTTTATATCCAAAAACCTTCATTTGGTTGGCGCATTTTGTTGAGTAATCCACAGGCTTGTGCAGGTCAGGACGGGCAGATGAAAATTCCAAATAGTATCCGTAAAGTTCGTGGAAACATGTCAAACGTATTTTATAATCAATCCTCAATCCTGTTTTTACAATAAATAATCGATAATATTTCAACCGGAAGGTAGCCTTTTCAATAGGAGAGAGAGAGAAAAGGTCTCGTTCCTGTGTCGTGCGCATGAACAAATCTGGGGCGATGTGATCATTATCGCTCATTTTTCAGAATAAAAGCCTGAAACGATGTCTAAAGACTGTTCACACCCTGTGGAAGCCATGGGGAAAGGAATCTGGTTGATATCCCTTTAAATGGAGGATAAGCTTGCAATGGAACAGAGTAGTTTCAGAAAAACAGCACTTCCTGGTTGGAATTTCCTCAGGTTTTCGCCTACAATACCAGTTATACTCAGGCAATATTTTTACAGTTTTGGAAACTTTAGAGTGTTTTCTATCCTAATTTTTTATTTTTATTTTTTATTTCACCTTTATTTAACCAGGTAGGCTAGTTGAGAACAAGGTCTTATTTACAACTGTGACCTGGCCAAGATAAAGCATAGCAGTGTGAACAGACAACACAGAGTTACACATGGAGTAAACAATTAACAAGTCAATAACACAGTAGAAAAAGAAAAGGAGTCTATATACATTGTGTGCAAAAGGCATGAGGAGGTAGGCGAATAATTACAATTTTGCAGATTAACACTGGAGTGATAAATTATCAGATGGTCATGTACAGGTAGAGATACTGCTGTGCAAAAGAACACAAAATTAAATAAATAAAAACAGTATGGGGATGAGGAAGGTAAAATTGGGTGGGCTATTTACCGATAGACTATGTACAGCTGCAGCGATCGGTTAGCTGCTCAGATAGCAGATGTTTGAAGTTGGTGAGGGAGATTAAAGTCTCCAACTTCAGCGATTTTTGCAATTCGTTCCAGTCACAGGCAGCAGAGAACTGGAACGAAAGGCGGCCAAATGAGGTGCTGGCTTTAGGGATGATCAGTGAGATACACCTGCTGGAGCGTGTGCTACGGGTGGGTGTGGCCATCGTGACCAGTGAACTGAGATAAGGCGGAGCTTTACCTAGCATGGACTTGTAGATGACCTGGAGCCAGTGGGTCTGGCGACGAATATGTAGCGAGGGCCAGCCGATTAGAGCATACAGGTCGCAGTGGTGGGTGGTATAAGGTGCTTTAGTAACAAAACGGATGGCACTGTGATAAACTGCATCCAGTTTGCTGAGTAGAGTATTGGAAGCTATTTTGTAGATGACCTCGCCGAAGTCGAGGATCGGTAGGATAGTCAGTTTTACTAGGGTAAGTTTGGCGGCGTGAGTGAAGGAGGCTTTGTTGCGGAATAGAAAGCCGACTCTAGATTTGATTTTAGATTAGAGATGTTTGATATGAGTCTGGAAGGAGAGTTTACAGTCTAGCCAGACACCTAGGTACTTATAGATGTCCACATATTCTAGGTCGGAAGCATCCAAGGTGGTGATGCTAGTCGGGCGTGCGGGTGCAGGCAGCGAACGGTTGAAAAGCTTGCATTTGGTTTTACTAGCGTTTAAGAGCAGTTGGAGGCCACGGAAGGAGTGTAATCTGCCAATTATATGCATATTCTAGCTTCTGGGCCTGAGAAATGGCAGTTTACTTTGGGAACGTTTTTTATCCAAACATCAAAATACTGCCCCCTTGCTTCAAGAGGTTTTAAAGAATATGATGTCAGATCAGTTGTCATCTGAGACATTATTACTAATGATAGGATGACAAACTGTATCTTGGAAAGTCTACACATTATAGTTATCACATTTCACATGGAATTGTTGTGCAATTTAAACGTTTAAATATGAAACTATTTGTGAAAAGATTACATTTATTTAGCTTCTTAATGAGAGAACGGTTTGTCATAGAGTAAACTCTGCCAACTCAGTTGCCCCGCCCATGTGAACAGACAGTGGTTGTAAACTATGAAACACGGCCCTCTCTCCCAATCCTATATAAGCCCCTTGACGAAAATGTAACTTTCTGTTCCAAGGAAGTGCGGACTGGCAGTCATCACGTTGAAAGGACAAAGACCATCTACAGAACTAAGCCAACATCAGCAAGAACCTAACAAAATTGGCATCGAATTTCAATGTGAAGGTGACGACCTACATGAAAGGATGAATTTCGACTATACCAGCCAGAATATAGCACAAGCTTAAAGTATAGCAACTTGGTATGAACTTTGAACTCTTATTCACTAAATAAGTGCTACCCCCTCCGCCTGCTAAACGTGGGCTAGGAGAGGACGGACAGAGTATCCATCCTATCACGCTCCAGTTCACCACTAGACAGTCTTCAGAGGACCAGTGATCCATGCTGGACAACCCGGCATCCCATCTACTACCAACCGATCGAAGCGCAGCTCAGAGTAAATATTTATTGCATTTTCCGTTTCCAAATGGGCGGTTATTTAGAATGCATAAAATTCTGTATTTACGATAGAGTAGCTGCCTACGGCCCGATAGAGACCTAGCTTCTCCCTTTGTTCCTCAGTCTTCCCGCTCTTTCATTCAAACCCAACCCCCTTTCCTTTGTGAAACCAGCCTGTCCACCAGGGAAGTTGTTTTTATGACATAATTTGTAATCAACGTATGATCCATTCTGTGTAGATGTAATTCTGTGTGATTATTTAGGTATTTAGTAAATACATAATTAAACCAAATGTTGTATTGCTGATTCAACTTGTTAGCCAGGTTTCGTGAAGATAACCAAGAATTTACAACTTTCAGATGAGACTTGATTAAATATTGACTGCTACTGATGTAAAGAATTACTAGGTCTTTAAGAGTTTATTTGGAAGATAACAGCTCTATAAACATTATTTAGTGGTGCCCTGACTTTCTAGTTAATTATCTACCTGATTAGCTTAATCAGGTAATATTAATTACAGAGAAATTATTTTATAGAATAGCATGTCATATCACTTAATCCGGCATAGCCAAAGACACGACAGAGGCTTGGCAGTATATTTGAAAACAACAAAAGATGGCGCAGAAGAACATGGCTGACGTTTTACATTCTCCCAACCAATTGTGCAATTAGATTTTTTTTAATGCGTTTTGTGTAACTTATTTTCAAACGTATTGTGTACATAATGTTGCTGCTACCGTCTCTTATGACTGAAAATAACTTCTGGACATCAGAAAAACGATTACTCACTGCGGACTGGAATAAACTTTTTCCTTAAACGAGTCCGACGAGAAGGATATCCTGCTTTCACAGAAACAGGCCCATATCCACGCCTTTTGCGTGTAGAAAAAACGCAGGAAAAGGAGACGCAGATCGGGGATCCTTCTGAGAATCCGTAGGCGAGCGAGTAAACTCCCAATGCCTTCCAGTCCAATCTTGCTAATGTGCAATCATTAGAAAATAAAATTGATGACCTACTATTAAGATTATCTTACCAACGTGACATTAAAAACTGTAACGTCACCGAGACGTGGCTGAACGAAGAAACTGACAATATAAAGCTGGTGTGATTTTCCATGCACCGGCAGAACAGAGACGCTACCTCTGGTACGATGAAGGGTGGGTGGTGTGTATCTATTTGTCAATAACAGCTGGTGCACGATGTCTAATATTAAATAAGTCTCGAGGTATTGCTCGTCTGAGGTAGAGGAACTAATGATAAGCTGTTGACCACACTATCTACCAAGAGAGTTCTCATCTGTATTATTCAAAGCCGTCTATTATCCACCCCAAAGCGAAGCTGGCACAAAGACTGCTCTCAACCAACGCTATAGGGTCATAAGCAAAGAAGAAAATGCTCACCCAGAAGCGGCACTCCTAGTGGCCGGGGACTTTAATGCAGTTAAACTTAAATCAGTTTTACCTAATTTCTACCAGCATGTCACATGTGCAATCAGGGGAAAATAAATCCTAGATCACCTTTACTCCACACACAGAGATGCATACAAAGCTCTCCCCTGCCCTCCATTTATCAAATCTGATCACAATTCTATCCTCCTGATTCCTGCTTACAAGCAAAAACTAAAGCAGGAAGTACCAGTGACTCGCTCAATACGGAAGTGGTCAGATGATGCAAATGCTACACTATAGGACTGTTTTGCTAGCACAGACTGGAATATGTTCCGGGATTCATCCAATGGCATTGAGGAATACACCACCTCAGTCATCAGCAAGTGCATTGATGACGTCGTCTTCACAGTGACTGTACGTACATGGATTACAGGCAACATCTGCATCGAGCTAAAGTTTAGAGCTGCCATTTTCAAGGAGCAGGACACTAATCCGGACGCTTATAAGAAATCCCCTACAAATCCACAGATGACGCAATCTCAATCGCACTTGTCGTGGTAATGTCCTGTATTTCTAAGTGAAAGGAGAGTTTACAAACCACACACAAGTCAGTTATACTTTAAACTTCATCTTTTAATAATATGCGCTTCACCATAGCCTTTTGACTCTCAGATCAATTCAGTGTCTTTAAATTCATTCTGAGTGTCAACATAATGGCAACTGAGATCTTTTATAGCAAAGATCCTCCTCCTAATCGACATGATAAACCACAGATCTTAGGAACTGTTCACAAAGAAATACTTTTACTTGAGAGAGGAGTATCCCATAGCCAGATAGCATTAGCTATAAAATTATCGTTCAGTTTGCTCTCTAAGACCAGGTTCTACTTCTCGTTCTTGGTACTTCCTATTACCAAAACATTACCTCATCCAATGGCATATATCAATTGTCAATTCTAGATACTCCCATCTCAAATACAACCCACCCCTGGACAAGCTCTCTGAGAGGAGTGAGCCTCTAAGTCATATAATATGAAAGACAAGTTTCAACATCAGAGGGGACATACAATCGTTCCAGACACTGCCATACTCCTCCCCCCAATGGGAAAAGGAGGGAATGACTGGAGTACAGACATAGTGGAGCCCTTCACATGGTTTAACAGATACCCTCACATATGAAGACAATCCTGACCTCTCCCCTCTCTGGGCCCTAAGTGTTTTTCCCACATAAGCATATATATGAAAGTAGATAAAACATCTTATTTATCAATGTTACCTAACTAATTCTGATTCTGCTACGACACACTCCACACCGCCCTTTCTCACCTGGCAACACGTATGTGAGAAGGCTGTTCATCGACTACAGCTCAGTGTTCAACACCATAGTGCCCACAGAGCTCATCAATAAGGTAAGGACTCTGGGGCTAAAGACCTCCCACTGCAACTGGATCCTGGACTTTCTGATGGGCCGCTCCAGGTGGTAAGAGTAGGCAACAACACGTCTGCCACGCTGATCCTTAGCACTGTGGCCCCTCAGGGGTGTGTACTTAGTCCCCTCCTGTATTCCCCTGTTCACCCACGACTGCGTGGCCAAACACGACTCCAACACCATCATTAAGTTTGCTGACGACACAACAGTGTCACCGACAACGAGGAGATGGCCTATAGGGAGGAGGTCAGAGAACTGGCAGTGTGGTGCCAGGACAACAACCTCTACCTCAACGTGAGCAAGACAAAGGAGCTGATCGTGGACTACAGGAAAAGGTGGGCCGAACAGGCTCCAATTTAACATCGACGGGGTTGTAGTGGAGCGGGTTGAGAGTTTCAAGTTCCTTGGTGTCCACATCACCAACAAACTATCATTGTCCAAACATACCAAGACAGTCGTGAAGAGGGCACGACATAAAGGAGCTGATCACTGAGGCCAAGCTTCCTGCCATCCAGGACCTATACAATAGGTGGTGTCATAGGAAAGCCCATAAAATTGTCAGAGACTCCAGTCACCCAAGTTATAGACTGTTTTCTCCTCTACCGCACGGCAAGCGGTACCGGAACACCAAGTCTAGGACCAAAAGCCTCCTCAACAGCTTCTACCCCCAAGCTCCTTGTACACTGCTGCTACTCACAGTTTGTTTGTTACCTATGCATAGTCATGTCACCCCCACCTACATGTGCAGATTGTTTTAGCCTACTTGGTAAATATTGTCTTCTTCTTGAATTGCACTGTTGGTTAAGGGCTTGTAAGTAAGCATTTCACGGTAAAGTCTACACTTGTTGTATTCGGCGCATCTGGCAAATAAAGTTTGATTTGATATTCCCATTCAAGTCCATCTTTGTGGTACCATTTGAAAGTTTAAATTAAAATTGTACTACCATCTTAGTACATTGGATTTCCAACCAAAAAGCTCCCAGATTGTAGTACTATGGCCTCCACTGGATGTCAACAGTCTTCATAAAAGGTTTCAGGCTTGTTTTTTGTAGTTGTGGTTTTTAAAGGTGTCCCTCATTAGGACTCTAGTCTTGTGGCGCGCATGAATGTGGGTGCGCACTTCGTTATTTATCTCCGGTATTGAACATACTACATTTCGTCTTAAATTGTATAATTTATTTACATATTAGGGTACCTGAGGATTGATTAGAAACATTGTTTGACTTGTTTGGACGAAGTTTACCAGTAACTTTTGGGATTCCTTTGTCTGCATGTTGAACGAGTGGAACGGGTGGATTACTGAATCAAATGCGCCAACTAAACTGACTTTTTTTGGGAGATAAAAAAAATGACTTTATCGAACAAAACAACCATTTGTTGTGTAGCTGGGACCCTTGGGATTGCAAACAGAGGAAGATCTTCAAAGGGTAAGTGATTTATTTTATAGCTATTTCTGATTTTTGTGACGCCTTTGAAAAATGTTTTTAATGCTGGTGTATGCGGGGCACTGTCCTCAGACAATCAAATGCTATGCTTTCGCCGTAAAGCCTATTGTAAATCGGACAAAGCAGTTTGATTTGTGTATGACACTTGTATTTTCGTGAATGTTTAAAATTACTATTTTTGTATTTTGAATTTCGCGCTCTGCAATTTCACCGGATGTTGTCGTAGTGGAACGCTAGCGGGACACCTAGCCCATTAAATAGCATGGTGTGTCTCAACCGATGGAAGGCACAACTGGGAAAATCTTCGATCAGAGATGAGCAACTTTGATGCGGGTGGGGGACAAAAAAAAAACGGAAATCATCATGAGCTACCCATCCAAATTCAAATCAAAATATATTGGTCACATACACGTGTTTAGCAGTTGTTATTACGGGTGTAGCGAAATCCCTGCCTTATATGATGTAAAATAGGGTCTAAGCTAAAACATATGTGAATATGGAAAAAAAATTTAAAGGTTAAAGTTAAAGGTTAAAGAGTAACATCATTTTTATTAAAAATATCTATATTTTAATCTATAAAATTTGCAACATAAATAATAAAATAGTTTGAAGCTTTGAAATGATATCAATCTTAGCTGTTTATCTTTTTCAGTGATGAAGACATAGATGTCTCATGGCATGGTGGGATGTCTTGAATGTTTTGGCATTCAGGTCCAAAAAGTCACTTTCTAGGCACTTCTACAATGGGAAAATATGTACGGCATGTTTTTTTCAACTCAAAAGCGGTTCTGTCAAAAAGTGAATTCAAATGGATTTATAACCATTGGTGCACCACTCACTCTCCTCTCCTGCTCTTCAATATGGAACATCTCTAAGAGGAGAAACCATCAAACATTCCAGATATGTAGTGACGAAATAAGGACGAAGCCATTTCATATAATGTGTATATTTAATGTGTGTGGGCTGTTACATAGGTGAGTGGGGTAAATTGAGCCAAAGGGGTAAGTTGGGCCACCATATAAAAAAAAGTAATAATTTGACCAAATATTTAGGAAGAAGTCATCATTTCATGGAGTCTGAAGGAAGAAACCACGTGGAAAAAGTGGTAAGCAAGTTGGGTCCAAAAAACGGATTTTCACTAAGTAAAATAAATGTTGTGTTTTAGAGGTTTCATGATGCATATATCTAAACCAGGGATGGGCAACTGGCGGCCCCCTTTTTGTAGGCCGATGGATCAATACATTTGTTGTGTATTTCTGTATTTCTTTTTTGGAACTCAGTCGGGGTCTCAACGTACTGTTATGTTTGTAACGGCTTTCGTCGTTGGATGAGGAAGAGTAGTCGGACCAAAGCGCAGCGTCGGAAGTGTTCATGTTTGTTTATTGAACTGAACACTAATACAAAATAACAAGAGAATAAATAAAAAAAGAAACAGTCCCGAAAGGTGCAAACACTAAACAGAAAATAACTACCCACAAAACCCATGTGGGAAAAAGCTACCTAAGTATGGTTCCCAATCAGAGACAACGATAGACAGCTGTCCCTGATTGAGAACCATACCCGGCCAAAACAAAGAAATACAAAACATAGAAAAAGAACATAGAATGCCCACCCAAATCACACCCTGACCAACCCAAAATAGAGACATAAAAAGCTCTCTACGGTCAGGGCGTGACAATGTTAGAATAGGTGGAATTTAGCAATTTGGTTGTGCATCAGCAGTTTTTTATTTTGTTATGTCAGTAACTCATTTAGCCCATGTCAACTAAAATATTTTAGATGGGTAACTAAGTCTAGCCAGCTATCTAAACTTGTAGTAATCATAGTCGAATACATGAGGCTGTGTCCATGAGAACTCATCTGAATATGGATGGCAATGTGATTCTGACAGGATCAGAATTTGTTCTCAAATGCACGCACACACACAGGTCAGTCATCTCTGTCAAATCAAATATCTCTGACCATGTCATTGTCACCATGGCTACTGACCTCTCTGTTTGACTAATGACTTCTCGTTGAGTGAAAGAAAGATCGCCCCTCGTTTGGAAACTATCAGAAAATATGCAATATTTGGCCTTTTCACACTGTTACACACACACACACACACACACACACGCGGCTGAGAGCGGTCTATCATTGCAGTAAGTGAACAGAGTGATCTCCCCTCCCTCTCTGTTCCTCGGTGATGGATGGACAGAAATAAGTATTAACCTTGGCTTTATGGGGACTCCCATGCCACTATGATCCAGCTGTGTGTGTGTGTGTGTGTATGCGTGCGAAGGAGGGGTGAGGAGTGGGTCTGCATCGCCCCATTGTCTCCCCAAGCACCCATAAAGGGCGTAGGAGGCGAGGGATCAAAAGGCTCGTTTGCCAGGAGTTATGGCTGCCAACAGACAGTTCCTCTGCCGACATGGACCCTATCCTACAGCACTCAGCCTCTCTGGGCTGGGGACTCTCTCCCTCTTTCTACAATATCCCTCTGTCTGAGGCTATCCCTCTCTCACTCGCTCTCTTTCCTTCTCTCTCAATTCAATTTCAATTCAATTTAAGGGCTTTATTGGCATGGGAAACATATGTTAACATTGTTTATTATCTACTTCACTTGCTTTTCATAACAATCGGAAATCAGTATTTTTGGGAGGCGTTTTACACACCTTTATTTCATCTTTATTTAACTAGGCAAGTCAGTTAAGAACACATTCTTATTTTCAATGACGGCCTAGGAACGGTGGGTTAACTGCCTCGTTCAGGGGCAGAAAGACAGATTTTCACCTTGTCAGCTCGGGGGATCCAATCTTGCAACCTTACAGTTAACTAGTCCAACGCTCTAACCACCTGATTACATTGCACTCCACGAGGAGCCTGCCTGTTACGCGAATGCAGTAAGCCAAGGTAAGTTGCTAGCTAGTATTAAACTTCTCTTATAAAAAAACAATCAATCAACGACTGTCGTTGCTCCAATGTGTACTTAACCATAAACATCAATGCCTTTCTTAAAACCAATACACAAGTATATATTTTTAAATCTGCATATTTAGCTAAAATAAATCCAGGTTAGCAGGCAATATTAACCAGGTGAAATTGTGTCACTTCTCTAGCGTTCATTGCACACAGAGTCAGGGTATATGCAACAGTTTGGGCCGCCTGGCTCTTTACGAACTAATTTGCCAGAATTTTACGTAATTATGACATAACGTTGAAGGTTGTACAATGTAAAAGGAATATTTAGACTCATGGATGCCACCCGTTAGATAAAATACGGAACGGTTTTCGAGGTGATAGTTTCCGGATTTGACCTAAGGCTCGTATTTCTGTGTGTTTATTATAGTTAAGTCTATGATTTGATATTTGACAGAGCAGTCTGACTGAGGGGTGGTAGGCAGCAGCAGGCTCGTAATAGTCAAAGGTATATGGTTTAGAGAGAAATAGTCGACGCGTTATAATTCCTGTAATAACTTGTGGATGAACTTGAAAGGGGTTCCTTCGTTATTTTACCGTTCATGTCTTCCATAGAGAATGTCTTGATCTACTTCAAATAAGGTCTGTTTCGTGCAGGCTTAAACCGCCTCACCGTTTTGATACTGTCACACCCTGACCATAGTTTGCTTTGTATGTTTCTATGTTTTGTTTGGTCAGGGTGTGATCTGAGTGGGCATTCTATGTTGGATGTCTAGTTTGTCTGTTTCTGTGTTTGGGCCTGATATGGTTCTCAATCAGAGGCAGGTGTTAGTCATTGTCTCTGATTGGCAACCATATTTAGGTAGCCTGTTTGGTGTTGGGTTTTGTGGGTGGTTGTTTCCGTGTCTGTTTCACCACACAGGACTGTTTCGGTTTTCACATTTATTGTTTTGTATATTTGTAGTGTTTTTCCCGGGATTCGTCTTGATTAAAGATGTTTAACCCTAACCACGCTGCGTTTTGGTCTGCTTCTCCTTTCCAGGAGGAAAACCGTTACAGAACCACCCACCAAAACAGGACCAAGCGGCGTGGTAACGGGCAACAGCAACTGCAGCGCAAAGAGGAATGGACATGGGATGATGTATTGGACGGCAAGGGTTGCTACACATGGGAGGAGATCCTGGCGGGAAAGGATCGCCTTCCATGGGAACAGGTGGAGGCAGCTAGGAGAGCAGAGGCAGCCGGAGAGAGGAGCACGAGGGAACACGGCTGGCAAGGAAGCCCGAGAGGCAGCCCCAAAAATGTCTTGGGGGTGACACACAGGAAGTATGGCGAAGCCAGGTAGGAGACCTGAGCCAACTTCCTGTGCTTACCGGAGGGTGAGAGAGACCGGGCAGGCACCGTGTTATGCTGTGGAGCGCACGGTGTCCCCAGTGCGGGTGCATAGCCCGGTGCGGTACATACCAGCTCCTCGTATCGGCCGGGCTAGAGTGGGCATCGAGCCAAGTGCCATGAAGCCGGCTCTACGCATCTGGTCTCCAGTGCGTCTCCTTGGGCCGGCTTACATGGCACCAGCCTTGCGTATGGTGTCCCCGGTTCGCCTGCATAGCCCAGTGCGGGCTATTCCACCTTGCCGCACTGGCAGGGCGACCGGGAGCATTGAACCAGGTAAGGTTGGGCAGGCTCGGTGCTCAAGAGCTCCAGTGCGCTCGCACGGTCCGGTCTATCCGGTACCACCTCCACGCATCAGCCCTCCGGTGGCAGCTCCCCGCACTCGCCCTGAGGTGCGTGTCCTCGGCCCAGTACCACCGGTGCCGGCACCACGAACCATCCCTACAGGTAGTCCCGCCTGTCCAGCGCTGCCAGAGCCTTCCTCCTCTCCCGCCTGTCCAGCGTTACCGGAGCCTTCCTCCTCTTCAGCGCTGCCGGAGTCTCCCGCCTGTCCGGCGCTGCCAGAGCTTCTGCCCCTCAGTCCAGAGGCGTCAGAGCTCCTCCTCTCCAGCGCTGCCGGAGCCTTCCTCCTCTCCAGCGCTGCCGGAGTCTCCAGTCTGCCCAGCGCTGCCTGAGCTACCCAGTCTGCCCAGCGCCATCAGAGTCTCCCGTCTGTCCTGAGCCGCCAGTCTGCAAGGAGCCGCGAGTGCCGCCAGTCTGCAAGGTGCCGCCAGTCTGCAAGGTGCCGCCAGTCTGCCAGGAGCCGCCAGTGTTGCCAGTCTGCCAGGATCCGCCAGTATGCCAGGAGCCGCCAGTGCACCAGGATCTGCCAGGATCTGCCAGAGCCGCCAGTCAGCCAGGATCTGCCAGAGCCGCCAATCAGCCAGGATCTGCCAGAGCCGCCAGTCAGCCAGTACAGAGCTGCCCCTCTGTCCCGAGCTGCCCCTCTGTCCCGAGCTGCCCCTCTGTCCCGAGCTGCCCCTCTGTCCCGAGCTGCCCCTCTGTCCAGTGGGGTCATTTAGAAGGGTTAGGGGGCCACGTGGTTAGGGGGCCACGGAAGCGGACAGAGGCGGACTAAGACTATGGTGAAGTGGGGGCCACGTCCAGCACCAGAGCCGCCACCGCGGACAGATGCCCACCCAGACCCTCCCCAATAGGTTCAGGTTTTGCGGCCGGAGTCCGCACCTTGGGGGGGGGGGGGGGGGGGGGGGGTACTGTCACTACCTGACCATAGTTTGCTTTGTATGTTTCTATGTTTTGTTTGGTCAGGGTGTGATCTGAGTGGGCATTCTATGTTGGATGTCTAGTTTGTCTGTTTGTGTTTGGGCCTGATATGGTTCTCAATCAGAGGCAGGTGTTAGTCATTGTCTCTGATTGGGAACCATATTTAGGTAGCCTGTTTTGTGTTGGGTTTTGTGGGTGGTTGTTTCCGTGTCTGTGTTTGTTTCACCACACAGGACTGTTTCGGTTTTCACATTTATTGTTTTGTATATTTGTAGTGTTTTTCCCAGTATTCGTCTTGATTAAAGATGTTTAACTCTAACCACGCTGCGTTTTGGTCCGCTTCTCCTTCCCAGGAGGAAAACCGTTATAGATACCCGTGTAAATCTCACTAGGATAAGGTAACGTTTGTCAACCCATTTTCATAAATCCACTCAACAATTTTTTTTTTATCTTCGTTTATATTTAGCCAACATTGATCAGAGTTACCTTGTCCTATGAATATCTACACAGTCATACAATTGACAAGGTGGTGTAAGCCTACACGAAACACAGACCTTATTTTAAGTGAATCTAAAAATATCCTATGGAATAAATGAATGAAGGAACCGCTTTTCAGATTTCGCTAGAAGGTGTCATGGGAATTATGACTCGCACTTTGGTAGTCAATTCTTACCATGTCCATTATTAAAATAGGATTTCCTGCATATAGAAATTACAGTTTTTGTTTTCAACATTCATCACAGGTAACTTAAACTCTATTTTTATTCAAACAGTTGAGAGTATTTGTCTCCTAAGCAGACTCTTCAGTATCATTGTCACTTCAGAGCTGTGTGTGTGTGTGTGTGTGTTTTACAGATGGCAGAGAAAAGCAGAGCACCAGTGTGGGACTATTACATGGAATTGGCACCAGGGAAAGCAAGGTGTCTTATTTGTGGTAAAGATGTAAGCATGGGTTCAGCAACGGCCAAATCAAAAAATACCACCAACCTGTGGAATCACCTTAAGAACACCCATCCAAAAGCCCATAATATGTATTATATTAAGTTAAAATATAAGGGTTCATTGAAAATAAATTATTTTCAATGACGGCCTAGGAACAGTTGGTTAACTGCCTGTTCAGGGGCAGAACGAAAGATTACCTTGTCAGCTTGGGGATTTGAACTTGCAACCTTTCGGCTGCTAGTCCAACGCTCTAACCACTAGGCTACCCTGCCGTCCCAATGGATGGGTGTCTGGGGTGGTGTGTCACAGCATCATCGGACTGAGCTTGTTGTCATTGCAGGCAATCTCAATGCTGTGAGTTACAGTGAAGACATCCTCCTCCTTCATGTGGTACCCTTCCTGCAGGCTCATCCTGACATGACCCTCCAGCATGACAATGCCTCCAGCCATACTGCTCATTCTGTGCGTGATTTCCTGCAAGACAGGAATGTCAGTGTTCTGCCATGGCCAGCAAAGAGCCCGGATCTCAATCCCATTGAGCACGTCTGGGACCTGTTGGATCAGAGGGTGAGGGCTAGGGCCATTCCCCCCAGAAATGTCTGGGAACTTGCAGGTGCCTTGATGGAAGAGTGGGGTAACGTCTCACAGCAAGAACTGGCAAATCTGGTGCAGTCCATGAGGAGGAGATGGACTGCAGTACTTAATGCAGCTGGTGGCCACACCAGATACTGACGGTTACTTTTGATTTTGACCCACACCCTTTGTTCAGGGACACATTATTCAATTTCTGTTAGTCACATGTCTGTGGAACTTGTTCAGTTTATGTCTCAGTTATTGAATCTTGTTATGTTCATACAAATATTTACACATGTTAAGTTTGCTGAAAATAAATGCAGTTGACAGTGAGGACATTTCTTTTTTTGCTGAGTTTATTATGTCTATGTACAGTGTTGTAACGATGTGCAAGTAGTTAAAGTACAAAATGGAAAATAAACATAAATATGGATTGTATTTACAAAGGTGTTTGTTCTTCACTGGTTGACCTTTTCTTGTGGCAACAGGTCAACAATATTGCTACTGTGATATTTCACTCCGTAGATATGTCAGTTTATCAAAATTGGGTTTGTTTTCTAATTCGTTGTGGATCTGTGTAATCAGAGGGAAATACAGTATGTGTCTCTAATATGGTCATACATTTGGCAGGAGGTTAGAAAGTGCAGCTCAGTTTCCACCTCATTTTGTGTCTTCTCTTGAGAGCCAGGCCATTTTGATGGTCATTTTTATTCTCCTTTTACAAGAATGGAAGTGCATGTGAAAAGGGTGTGGCAATTGAATGCAAGCTTCACTAACAAATTAATATATAAAAAAATGTACTTTTCTATATACAACAATTTGCCATTCCGTTTCAGTAGGAGCTGATTTTCTAAGTTAATTGAGTCTATCCTGGCTCGCTTTGCAGTGAAGAGTAGTCCAGCACAGCTAAAAATATGCTCACAGGCGGCAGATGCAGGCAGGCCTGTGTTGAATTTGAGGGACAACTTCTTTATGTACAGAAACTAAATGTGGTAAACAATTTTGTCCAATGGACTAGCAAGATACCCATCCAGCTCCCCTGTACCTTCTGACCCTTTGGTTGTCAGTGATGAGAAGAAGTCCTCTTCATCAGATGAATGCTGCCTTAGATGCTCAGTCTTGTCCTGTGTGATTGTGTCAAGCTGATTCTTCATGTATGCCAAACCTGTACATTGGAAACAACACAACATTCAACTATTCAGTGTTTCAGCAAACTCTGTTGTATGTGGCTGGCAACACAATCATATTATTGGCATTGCAATAGCTCTAACAGACTTCCACTCTTGTTATTCTCAGATACTGAGATTAATTTGAGTTGTTCAAATACATTCAGACCTAACTAATTATCTAATGTTGAGGTGAGTCCATGTCTGGCTGTACCCAAAAAAATTACACGCAAAGGTTATGGTCCAGCACCTGTAACACAACTTAAATAATGAAAAACACAAGAAAAAAAACAATTAAAGAAAAGACTCAAAGACCAAAAGATATCATCATATGGACAATGAGGTTCAAACCATTTGGAGTAAAGAAAGCATAACAGCTGTGATGACATCAGCTTTGTCAGTCCAAGACATATTGAACGTTGGCAGAACGATTGCAGCAGAAATAAGCTGTGGCTCCTCCATCATTTCTCCAAAGCGCTTTTGGAGACCGTTCTGAACGGCTCTGATAAGTGGTAGGCACATTTGGCAAGATGCTTCCAGCCTTTTAAGTTTTGTTTAGGCTATTATTCGAAACTCAGTGATCCAACCAGATATAGATAGGTAATAAGCAAGCCAAAAAAAGATCATGCACATACCTAAAAATCCCTGGTCTCAAAATTATTTATATATTTTATCTTCACAAAGTTCATTAATTTCCCTTTTAGAAATCCCCAACAATTTACATTATGGGGATGGCTAGCTACTAGCCACCATAATGTCAATGCGGTAGTAGCCCGCACTACAGCTTATAGTTCCTTTAGCTGTGTAAAGACGTTGGTCAGGGTTAGCTTCTAATTAGCAATAATACAGTAATTTTGTAAAAAGCCAATTTGACATTTGCTCGGTACATTGTTTTCAATGAGGAAATGAACAATTCTGCTGTTAATGATAATGCAGAGGATTTTCCCAAAGTTGCTGTTGACGCATATCCCACGGTAGTTATTGGGGTCAAATTTGTCTCCACTTTTGTGGATTGAGTGGATCAGTCCTTGGTTCCAAATATTGGGTAAGATGCCAGAGCTAAGGATGATGTTAAAGAGTTTAAGTATAGCCAATTGGAATTTGTTGTCTGTATCATTTCATTGAGGATACCATCAACACCACAGGCCTTTTTGGGTTGGAAGGTTTGTATTTTGTCCTGTAGTTCATTCAATGTAATTTGAGAATATGATAGTCTTTAATAGTTGATTCGAAGATTTGTATTTGATCATGTATATGTTTTTTTGCTGTTTGTTCTTTGTTATAGGGCCAAAAAGATTGGAGAAGTGGTTTACCCATACATCTCCACTTTGGATAGATAACTCTTCGTGTTGTTGTTTGTTTATTGTTTTCCAATTTCCCCAGAAGTGGTTAGAGTCTATGCATTCTTAAATTACATTGAGACGATTTCTGACATGCTGTTCCTTCTTTTTCCGTAGTGTATTTCTGTATTGTTTTAGTGATTCACTACAGTGTGGGGCGGCAGGGTAGCCTAGTGGTTAGAGTGTTGGAATAGTAACCGGAAGGTTGCAAGTTCAAATTGGGGAGGTACAAGGTACAAATCTGTCATTCTGCCCCTGAACAGGCAGTTAACCCACTGTTCCTAGGCCGTCATTGAAAATAAGAATTTGTTCTTAACTGACTTGTCCTAGTAAAATAAAAAAATAATATATATATTTATTTTTTTAATAGTGAAGGGGTAGGCTTAGGTTTTCTGGTTGGATAGGTTTCTCAATTTCTTGTCGGTTTTTGCATTCTTCACCAAACTATTTGTCATTGTTGTTCATTTTCTTAGGTTTTCTGTTTGAACTTTTTTGATTTAAGAGGAAGCTGAGAGGTCAAATATACTGTTAAGATTTTCTACTGCCAAGTTTACACCTATTACAGTGGAATGTTTTGTCCAGGAAGTTGTCTAAAAAGGGATTGAATATTGGTGTTGCTTAATTGTTTTTTGGTAGGTTTCCACACTACATTCCTTCCATCTATAGCATTTCTTAATATTATTTAGTTCCTTTGGCTTTGATGCCTCATGATCTGATAGGGGTGTCAGTGGGCTGACTGAATGCTCTGAGAGACTCTGGGTTGAGGTCAGTGATAAAGTAGTCTACAGTACTATTGCCAAGAGATAAGCTATACCTACCACCCTCGAAGCCTAACATTGAATATGTACATACACAGCGTGCGACAGAACTGCAGGAGTTGTGACCCATTTTTGTTGGTTATGTTGTCATACTGTCTTTCTCACTCACTCCTTCATCTCTCTTTCCCTCATCTCCTTTCTCTCTCCCTTGCGCACACTCACTCTCTTTCCCTCTCTCTCCATCTC
Source organism: Oncorhynchus clarkii lewisi (assembly GCF_045791955.1). NCBI lineage: Eukaryota > Metazoa > Chordata > Actinopteri > Salmoniformes > Salmonidae > Oncorhynchus > Oncorhynchus clarkii. The sequence continues at coordinate 80,704,427 of NC_092151.1, read as the reverse complement.
TCTCTCTGATAACTGTCCTATAAGATTTAGCAGTCAATAGTGTAACCGACGACAACCATAACTGTTGGCAGGAGATGTTGAGGGTCAGTTGAGATCCAAGGTGGGAGACAGAAAGAGACAACACAGGAAGTACATGGAGACAACACAGGAAGTACACGGAGACAACACAGGAAGTACACAGAGACAACACAGGAAGTACACAGAGAGAACACAGGAAGTACACAGAGACAACACAGGAAGTACACAGTGACAACACGGGAAGTAGACATCACTGTCATGGGTCAGTGGAAGGGGGAGTGGAGGTTAGCAAGCTCAGAGAGAGCAGAGCAGAGGGAGATAGAAAGGCAGGTTGAGGTGAGAATGAGACGGATGGAGAAAAGCAACAAGAAGTTGGATAATATTTATTTTATGTTCTTAAGAATTCCCTCCTGTTTTTAATCCACTCCTCTTTTAATCCTAAAAGGGTATATCTCTTTCTCTCCCTGTCTCTCTCTACCCCTTCCCTCTCTCTGAGGGTCATTTGCCTGTGTAGATGAGATTATGGCCTATAATGGAGGAGGTGTGGACTGCTGAGACAGGGAGAAATGGCCCACCGCGCAGATAGGAGATTTGATGGTTAGTCGATACCGCTGCTCTGCTCCCCCCTCTGAGAGAGAGAGAGGGGGTGTAGTGAGGGAGATAGAGAAAGACAGATGAGAGAGGGTGTAAGAGAATGAGGGAGAGAGGGACCAGGTAGAGAGAGAGGGGGAGAAGGGATAGAGACAGGAGAGAGAGCGAGAGAGAAAGAGAGCATGGAGAAGGACTGTGGAAATGGGTGCGTACGGACCGTGATATTATGAAGGAAATGCATTATTTTGTGAAGATTACCTGTGATGCTTTTACGTATTATAGAATCGTTTTAGCATGCGCTAACCTTGAACATCCTTATACGGATGGTGGCTAACAGTGGCCATCAATAACTGGGATGCCATCTGATGAGGATCAAAATTATTTAAGTGTTATTGAGATCGTTTTAATTATCATTTTGAAACACTCAGATCAGGATAATTACAGTAGACCTTACATGGATCACACCAATACTGTGAAAGAATCAGCTTTGCGTAATTCCAATGGCCACCTATCAATAATCTACATGACATTCCATCTTATAATTTTATCCAAAGCGATCAATCTGTTTATCTGATGTTAGTGGGCTGTTAGTAAGTTAATGTTTAGACTGTGTTAGTCACCTCTAGGTTCTGATGTGTTCTTTACTCTCCTGTTAGTGTCAGGTCTCATGCCTGTCCACATGTCAGGTGTCATTCATGTCGCCATGGCAAAGTGCCCCGGGTGGTTTTACTGAAACACCGTCATGACATCATGCCTCGGGTGGTTTGTGACAGCCCCTCTGTGTGTCTTGTCTCTCCCTTCAGAGATCAGGGTCATCATTACACATTTTGTTACATTACAGCCTTATTCTCAAATGGATTAAATAGTTTTCCCCCCTCATCAATCTACACACAATAACCCATAATGACAAAGCATAAACCGGTTTGTAGAAAGGTTTGCAAATGTATATTTAAAAAAACTGAAATATCACATTTACATAAGTATTTAAACCAATTAGTTAGTAGTTTGTTGAAGCACCTTTGGCAGCGATTACAGCATCAAGTGTTCTTGGGTATGACACTACAAGCTTGGCACACCTGTATTTGGGGAGTTTCTCCCATTCTTCTCTGCAGATCCTCTCAAGCTATTTCAGGTTGGATGGGGAGCGTTGCTATTCTCAGGTCTCTCCAGAGATGTTCGATCCTGTGCTCTAGCTGGGCCACTCAAGGACATTCAGATACTTGTCCCGAAGCCACTCCTGCGTTGTCTTGGCTGTGTGCTTATGGTTGTTGTCCTGTTGGAAGGTGAACCTTCACCCCAGTCTGAAGTCCTGAGCGCTCTGGAGCAGGTTTTCATCAAGGATCTCTCTGTACTTTGCCCCGTTCATCTTTCCCTTGATGCGGACTAGTCTCCCAGCCCCTGCCACTGAAAAACATCCCCACAGCATGATGCTGCCACCACCATGCTTCGACGTAGGGACGGTGCCAGGTTTCCTCCAAACTTGACGCTTGGCATTCAGGCCATCTAGTTCAATCCTGGTTTCATCAGACCAGAGAATCTTGTTTCTCGTGGTCTGAAAGTCCTTTGGGTGCCTTTTGGCAAACTACAAGCAGGCTGTCATGTGTATTTTACTGAGGAGTGGCTTCCGCCTTGCCTCTCTACCATAAAGGCTTGATTGGTGGAGTGCTGCAGAGATGGTTGTCTTTCTGAAAGTTTATCCCTTCTCCACAGAGGGACATTCAGGTTCTTGATCACCTCCCTGACCAATGCCCTTCTCCCCTGATTGCTTAGTTTGGCCAGGCAGCCAGCTCTAGGAAGAGTCTTGGTGGTTCCAAACTTCTTCCATTTAAGAATGATGGAGGCCACTGTGTTCTTGGGGACATTCGATCCTGAAGAAATGTTTTGGTACTTTTCCCCAGACCTGTGCCTCGACACAATCCTGTCTCGGAGCTCTACAGACAATTCCTTCGACCTTATGGCTTGGTTTTTGCTCTGACATGCACTGTCAACTGTGGGACCTTATATAGACAGGTGTGTGCCTTTCCAAAGCATGTCAAATCAATTTAATTTACCACAGGTGGACTCCATTCAAGTTGTAGAAACATCTCAAGGATGATTTATGGAAACAGGATGCACCTGAGCTCAATGTCAAGTCTCAGAAAAGGGTCTGAATATGTATGTAAATCACTGACATTTTTAATAAACCTGCAAAAATAACATTTTTGCTTTCTCATTATGGAGTATTGTGTGTAGATTGATGAGTAAAACATTGAATTAATAAATTTTGTACGCTACGGTCACAAGACGCAGGACTCCTAATTGTCCCTAGAATTTCTACACAAACAGCTGGAGGCAGCAGTGGTTAAGGGCGCTGTACTGCAGCGCCAGCTGTGCCATCAGAGTCCCTGGGTTCGCGCCCAGGCTCTGTCGTAACCGGCCGCGACCGGGAAGTCCGTGGGGCGACGCACAATTGGCCTAGCGTCGCCCGGGTTAGGGAGGGCTTGGTCGGTAGAGGTGTCCTTGTCTCATCGCGCACCAGCGACTCCTGTGGGGGGCTGTCTGGGTTGCCCCCCCCCCTCCCCAGACAGGAAGTTTTTCCTAGCCACCGTGCTTCTACACCTGCATTGCTTGCTGTTTGGGGTTTTAGGCTGGGTTTCTGTACAGCACTTTGAAATATCAGCTGATGTAAGAAGGGCTATATAAATGAATCTGATTTTATTTATAATAAGGGTGTAACGTAACAAAAAGGTACTTTCCGAATGCACTATATGGTAAACATCAGGAGCACACCAGAGGAGAAGAGGGGAAATGTACAGTACCAGTCAAACGTTTGGCCACACCTACTCATTCAAGTTTTTTTTAAGTTTTTTTAAACTAATGTTCTACATTGTAGAATAATAGTGAAGACATCAACACATTTGGAATAATGTAGTAACCAAAAGAAGTGTTTAATAAATAAAAATATATTTGAGATTCTTCAGTTGCCACTCTTTGCATTGATGACAGCTTTGAACACTCTTGGCATTCTCTCAAATAGCTTCACCTTGAATGCTTTCCCAACAATCTTGAAGGAGTTCCCACATATGCTGAGCACTTGCTGGCTGCCTTTCCTTCACTCTGCGATATTTTGTATTTTATCAGGATCTCCATTAGCTGTTGCAAAAGCAGCTGTTGCAAAAGCAGCAGTTACTTTCCTGGGGACCTCACAAAACATGACATAATACAGAACATTAATAGACAAGAACAGTTCAAGGACATAACTACATAAATGTTTTTGTCCAACTCATCCCAAACCATCTTAATTGGTTCAGGTCGGGTGATTGTGGAGGCCAGGTCATTTGATGCAGCACTCCTTGGGAAAATAGCAGCAAGTGTGTCCAAACGTTTGACTGGTACTCTACATTTCCCCTCTGGTGTTCTCCTGATGTTTACCATACAGTGCATTTGGAAAGTACATTGTTATGTTACATTGTTATGTTACACCCTTATTCTAAAATGGATTAAATGTATCTTATTTTATGATATGCATATGAGTGTACAGTATTTGTGTATATTGTTAGCTGTATGTATGATTAGTGAGCTGGGGGTTAATTAAGTGTGTATATTATTAGCTTTATGTATCAAATGGTATTATGGTCCCCCCTAATGGGGATTAGCTGTTGAAAAAGCAGAAGCTACTCTTCCTGGGGTCCACACAAAACATGATACAGAATGACATAATACAGAACATAATTAGACAAGAACAGGTCAAGGACAGAACTACATACATTTTTAAAAAGGCACACATACCTACATATCAATGCATACACACAAACAACACCGTGAGGTGTTGCTTTATCTGTTTTTTTGAAACCAGGTTTGCTGTTTGTTTGAGCAATATGAGATGGAAAGAAGTTCCATGCAAAAAGGGCTCTATATAATACTGTATGTTTTCTTGAATTTGTTCTGGATTTGGGGACCATGAAAAGAACCCTGGTGGCATGTCTGGTGGGATAAGTGTGTTAAAGTTTACAATTTGGGAACAATTTGGGATTTCCAACACATTAATGTTACTTATAAAAAGAAGAAGTGATGCAGTCAGTCTCTCCTCAACTCTTAGCCAGGAGAGACTGACATGCATAGTATTTATATCAGCCCCCTGATTACAATTAAGAGCAAAACGTGCAGCTATGTTCTGGGCCAGCTGCAACTTAACTAGGTCTTTCCTTGCAGCACTGGACCACACGACTGGACAATAATCAAGATTAGACAAAACTAGAGCCTGCAGAACTTGCTTTTTGGAGTGTGGTGTCAAAAAAGCAGAGCATCTCTTTATTATGGCTAGACCTCCCCATCTTTGCAACCTTTGAATCTATATGTTTTGACCATGACAGCTTACAATTTAAGGTAACACCAAGTTATTTAGTCTCCTCAACTTGTTCAACAGCCACACCACTCCATTACCAGATTCAGCTGAGGTCTAGCAATTAAAGAATGATTTGTACCAAATAGTTTTAGAGATGTTCAGGACCCGTTTATTACTGGGCACACATGCTTTGTTTAATGCCAGTGGCAGGTCATTGGTAAAAATAGAAAAGAGTAGAGGGCCTAGAGAGCTGCCCTGCAGTACACCCCACTTTACATGTTTGACATTATAGAAGCTTCCATTAAAGAAATCCTTTGAGTTCTATTAGATAGATAGCTCGGAATCCACAATATGGCTTGAAGGTTGAAAAGCCAAAGCACATACGCTTTTTCAACAACAGGTTATAGTCAATAATATCAAAGGCTGCACTGAAATCTAACAGCACAGCTCACACAATCTTCTTATTATCAATGTCTTTCAACCAGTCATCAGTCATTTGTGTCAGTGCAGTACATGTTGAGTGCCCTTCTCTATAAGCATGCTGAAAGTCTGTTGTTAATTTGTTTATAGAGAAATAGCATTGTATTTGGTCAAACACAATTTTTTTCAACAGTTTTTTAAGAGCTGGCAGCAAGCTTACAGGTCTGCTGTTAGAAACAGTAGAGGCCGCTTTACCTCTCTTGGGTAGCGGAATTACTTTGGCTTCCCTCCAGGCCTGAGGACAAAGACTTTCCTCTAGGCTCAGATTAAAAATATGACAGATCGGAGTGGCTATAGAGTCAGCCACCATCCTCAGTAGCTTTCGATCTAAGTTGTCAATGCCAGGAGGTTTGTCATTATTGACCGTTAACAATCATTTTCCACCTCTCCCACACTAACTTAACAAAACTTGCACTGCTTTCCTTTCATTATATGTTTTTTTTATGCATGAATTTAATTGCTCACTGTTTGTCATGGGCATTTCCTGCCTAAGTTTGCCCACTTTGCCAATTAAATAATCATTAAAATAATTGCCAAAATCAAATGGTTTTGTGATGAATAAGCCATCTGATTCAATGAAAGATGGAGTTGAATGTCTTTCTGGCCAGAATTTCATTTAAAGTACTCTAAAGTTTTGATCTTGGCTTCATAACAGTTTCTTCTTCTTTTTGTTGAGTTTAGTCACATAATTTCTCAATTTGCAGTAAGTCCGTACAGCCAGACTTATTAGCCACTCCTTTTGCCACATCTCTTTTAACCATATAGTTTTTCAATTCCTCATCATCAATGTAGCCTCACCAGTTCTAACAGTCAGTTTCTTAACAGGTGCATGTTTATCAATAATTGGAAGACGCAATTTCATAAGTTCATCAGGTGCGGCATCTGGAAGCTCCTTATTAATCACATCAGACCCAACAAATATTTTTAACATCATCCACATGAGAGTCAGAGCAAAATCTTTTATACACTATTTTAGCCCAGCTGTTGGAACTTTGGCTTTCCTGGATATAGCAACTCTATTGTGATCATTGTATCCAATGGGTACGGATATAGCTCACTAATCAAGTGATTAGTGAGCTGGGGGTTAATTAAGTGTGTATATTATTAGCTGTATGTATGATTAGTGAGCTGGGGGTTAATTAAGTGTGTATATTATTAGCTGTATGTATGATTAGTGAGCTGGGGGTTAATTAAGTGTGTATATTATTAGCTGTATGTATGATTATTGAGCTGGGGGTTAATTAAGTGTGTATATTATTAGCTGTATGTATGATTATTGAGCTGGGGGTTAATTAAGTGTGTATATTATTAGCTGTATGTATGATTAGTGAGCTGGGGGTTAATTAAGTGTGTATATTATTAGCTGTATGTATGATTAGTGAGCTGGGGGTTAATTAAGTGTGTATATTATTAGCTGTATGTATGATTAGTGAGCTGGGGGTTAATTAAGTGCTTTGACATATCACAAACTGAATGTATCCTTTACTGTATATAATTGACAACCGTTTTTATTAAACAAACCATGGCGCGCACACGCACACACACGGCTCCTGTAACCAAGTCATGAAATCCATCGAGAGGAGACGTAAGGTGATCAACTGGACTCAAGGGTGATCTTAACCTTAGACCTTCTAACTCAGACATTATCGACACAAAGACAGGAAACCCGTGTTAATCTGTCTCATTCTCTCTCAATATCTAACATGCTGCTTTCCTTTTCCCTACAATATTTATCTCTTTACATATCCTGTCCTCTTATGTCAGTCTTATGTCCTCCCTTTGCTTCCTTCCTTTCCTTCCCTCGTTCCCTCCATCTCTCTCTCCGCCCCGCCTCTGACACTCTGATCAATTCCCCATCAAATCCTAATGCAGCGGTTTAACTCAAGTGTGGCATCTTAATTAGGACGATAACTGCACACTGTCAGGGTCATCGACTGGGCCTGCCACACACACACACACACACACACACACAGGGTCATTGACTGGTCCTGCCCCACACTGATAGCTTGCAACGACAGTCTGCCAACATACCCGAGAGAGAGACAGAGAGGCAAAGGACAGGAGAGATGGGGACAGAGAGAGGGACAGATAGAAGAGAAATGGAGAGAAAGAGGCAGCCGAAGATAGAGGAGAAAAGAGAGGAGAAAAGATGACAGTCTAATGACATCTAAGAAAACAGGCAAAAGAGAGGAGGGGGAGAAGAGGAGAAACAGATTGAAGAGAAAGAGGGAGAGGAAAACTCATCTGGGATTACAACACTAATGTTCATTGTTTTGTCAATCTGAACTGTTCACAACACTCAGAGGCCTGTACCTCTAACTATATATTACCTATGGGGACCTTAGGGTCATTACACTAGACTAGGGTGACTGCAAGCTGTGACAGTTTATACATTAAGAAGAGTCATATTGTTTTTAGCTGCTGCAGTGTAATCAGTATTGGAATCTGTAATAAATTATGATTGAGACATTGACTGAATGTTTTTTATTTTAATAATAGTTTGTTATTGGCTTGTTTCAGACAGTACAGTTAATGCAACAAGTTTAAGATTAATGTCAGTTGAGATCAGATGGATTTTTCTGTTTTTCAGAATACAGAAAAAGATGCCAGTGACATAAATAAGAAAATTATAATGTACAGTATATGCCACATCTCAACTACACACACACACACAGGGGGGGAACGCTCTTTTCAGCCTGTCAAGCAGCGATTTGTCCTCTGCTGCTATTTGTCAGAGAATAAGAGGAAGAAAAGAGAGGAGGAGGGAAAGAGGGAAAGAGACGGAGGGAAAGTGAGACGGAGGGAAAAGAGAGAGAGAGAGAGAGGGAGGGAGGGGAAAGAGAGAGCGAGAGAGGGGAAAGAGAGAGCGAGAGAGAGGAAAGAGAGAGCGAGTGAGGGGAAAGAGAGAGCGAGTGAGGGGAAAGAGAGAGCGAGTGAGGGGAAAGAGAGAGAGAGTGAGGGGAAAGAGAGAGAGAGAGAGGGGAAAGAGAGAGAGAGAGGGAGTGAGGGGAAAGAGAGAGAGAGAGAGGGGAAAGAGAGAGAGAGAGGGGAACGAGAGAGAGAGAGAGGGGAAAGAGAGAGAGAGAGAGGGGAAAGAGAGAGAGAGGGGGGAAAGAGAGAGAGAGAGGGGGGAAAGAGAGAGAGAGAGGGAGGGGAAAGAGAGAGAGAGAGGGGGAAAGAGAGAGAGAGAGGGAGGGGAAAGAGAGAGAGAGGGAGAGAGAGAGAGGGAGGGGAAAGAGAGAGAGGGATGGGAAAGAGAGAGAGAGGGAGTTGAGAGAGAGAGGGAGGGGAAAGAGAGAGAGAGAGGGAGGGGAAAGAGAGCGAGAGAGAGAGAGGGAGGGGAGAGAGAGAGAGGGATGGGAAAGAGAGAGAGAGGGGAGAGAGAGAGAGGGAGGGGAAAGAGAGAGAGAGGGAGGGGAAAGAGAGAGAGAGGGAGTTGAAAGAGAGAGAGAGAGGGAGGGGAAAGAGAGAGAGAGAGGGAGGGGAAAGAGAGATAGAGAGCGAGTGAGGGAGGGGAAAGAGAGAGAGAGAGGGGGAGGGGAAAGAGAGAGAGAGAGGGGGAGGGAGGGGAAAGAGAGAGAGAGGGGGAGGGAGGGGAAAGAGAGAGAGAGAGGGGGAGGGAGGGGAAAGAGAGAGAGACGGAGGGGGAAGAGAGAGAGAGAGACGGAGGGGAAAGAGAGAGAGACGGAGGGGAAAGAGAGAGAGACGGAGGGGGAAGAGAGAGAGAGAGACGGAGGGGAAAGAGAGAGAGGGGGAGGGGAAAGAGAGAGAGAGATGGAGGAAAAGAGAGAGAGACGGAGGGGAGAGAGAGAGAGAGAGAGAGATGGAGGGGAAAGAGAGAGAGAGAGAGACGGAGGGGAAAGAGAGAGAGACGGAGGGGAAAGAGAGAGAGGCGGAGGGGAGAGAGAGAGAGACGGAGGGGAAAGAGAGAGAGCGAGAGACGGAGGGGAAAGAGAGAGAGCGAGAGACGGAGGGGAAAGAGAGAGAGAGAGAGACGGAGGGGAAAGAGAGAGAGAGAGAGACGGAGGGGAAAGAGAGAGAGAGAGAGACGGAGGGGAAAGAAAGAGAGAGAGAGAGACGGAGGGGAAAGAAAGAGAGAGAGACGGAGGGGAAAGAGAGAGAGAGAGACGGAGGGGAAAGAGAGAGAGAGAGACGGAGGGGAAAGAGAGAGAGACGGAGGGAGAGAGAGAGAGACGGAGGGGAAAGAGAGAGAGAGACGGAGGGGAAAGAGAGAGAGAGACGGAGGGGAAAGAGAGAGAGAGAGACGGAGGGGGAAGAGAGAGAGAGACGAAGGGAAAGGGAGAGCGAGAGAGAGGGAGGGGAAAGAGAGAGCGAGAGAGAGGGAGGGGAAAGAGAGAGCGAGAGAGAGGGAGGGGAAAGAGAGAGCGAGAGAGAGGGAGGGGAAAGAGAGAGAGAGAGCGGGAGGGGAAAGAGAGAGAGAGAGAGGGGAAAGAGAGAGAGAGACGGAAGGGAAAGAGAGAGAGAGACGGAGGGGAAAGAGAGAGAGAGACGGAGGGGAAAGAAAGAGAGAGAGAGAGAGACGGAGGGAAAGAGAGAGAGAGAGAGAGAGAGAGAGATGGAGGGGAAAGAGAGAGAGACGGAGGGGAAAGAGAAAGGCGGAGGGGAGAGAGAGAGAGACGGAGGGGAAAGAGAGAGAGAGAGACGGAGGGGAAAGAGAGAGAGACGGAGGGGAAAGAGAGAAAGGCGGAGGGGAGAGAGAGAGAGACGGAGGGGAAGAGAGAGAGCGAGAGACGGAGGGGAAAGAGAGAGAGAGACGGAGGGGAAAGAGAGAGAGAGACGGAGGGGAAAGAGAGAGAGAGACGGAGGGGAAAGAGAGAAAGGCGGAGGGGAGAGAGAGAGAGACGGAGGGGAAAGAGAGAGAGCGAGAGACGGAGGGGAAAGAGAGAGAGAGAGAGACGGAGGGAAAGAAAGAGAGAGAGAGAGAGAGAGACGGAGGGGAAAGAGAGAGAGAGACGGAGGGGAAAGAAAGAGAGAGAGAGAGACGGAGGGGAAAGAGAGAGAGAGAGAGACGGAGGGGAAAGAGAGAGAGAGCGAGACGGAGGGGAGAGAGAGAGAGAGAGACGGAGGGGAAAGAGAGAGAGAGAGAGAGAGAGACGGAGGGGAAAGAGAGAGAGAGAGAGACGGAGGGGAAAGAGAGAGAGAGAGAGACGGAGGGGAAAGAGAGAGAGAGAGAGAGACGGAGGGGAAAGAAAGAGAGAGAGAGAGACGGAGGGGAAAGAAAGAGAGAGAGAGAGACGGAGGGGAAAGAGAGAGAGAGCGAGACGGAGGGGAAAGAGAGAGAGAGAGAGAGAGAGACGGAGGGGAAAGAGAGAGAGAGAGAGAGAGAGACGGAGGGGAAAGAGAGAGAGAGAGAGAGAGACGGAGGGGAAAGAGAGAGAGAGACGGAGGGAAAGAAAGAGAGAGAGAGAGAGAGACGGAGGGGAAAGAGAGAGAGAGAGAGACGGAGGGGAAAGAAAGAGAGAGAGAGAGACGGAGGGGAAAGAAAGAGAGAGAGAGAGACGGAGGGGAAAGAGAGAGAGAGCGAGAGGGGAAAGAGAGAGAGAGAGACGGAGGGGAAAGAGAGAGAGACGGAGGGAGAGAGAGAGAGACGGAGGGGAAAGAGAGAGAGAGACGGAGGGGAAAGAGAGAGAGAGACGGAGGGGAAAGAGAGAGAGAGAGACGGAGGGGGAAGAGAGAGAGAGACGAAGGGAAAGGGAGAGCGAGAGAGAGGGAGGGGAAAGAGAGAGCGAGAGAGAGGGAGGGGAAAGAGAGAGCGAGAGAGAGGGAGGGGAAAGAGAGAGAGAGAGCGGGAGGGGAAAGAGAGAGAGAGAGAGGGGAAAGAGAGAGAGAGACGGAAGGGAAAGAGAGAGAGAGACGGAGGGGAAAGAGAGAGAGAGACGGAGGGGAAAGAAAGAGAGAGAGAGAGAGACGGAGGGAAAGAGAGAGAGAGAGAGAGAGAGAGATGGAGGGGAAAGAGAGAGAGACGGAGGGGAAAGAGAAAGGCGGAGGGGAGAGAGAGAGAGACGGAGGGGAAAGAGAGAGAGAGAGACGGAGGGGAAAGAGAGAGAGACGGAGGGGAAAGAGAGAAAGGCGGAGGGGAGAGAGAGAGAGACGGAGGGGAAGAGAGAGAGCGAGAGACGGAGGGGAAAGAGAGAGAGAGACTGAGGGGAAAGAGAGAGAGAGACGGAGGGGAAAGAGAGAGAGAGACGGAGGGGAAAGAGAGAAAGGCGGAGGGGAGAGAGAGAGAGACGGAGGGGAAAGAGAGAGAGCGAGAGACGGAGGGGAAAGAGAGAGAGAGAGAGACGGAGGGAAAGAAAGAGAGAGAGAGAGAGAGAGACGGAGGGGAAAGAGAGAGAGAGAGAGACGGAGGGGAAAGAAAGAGAGAGAGAGAGACGGAGGGGAAAGAGAGAGAGAGAGAGACGGAGGGGAAAGAGAGAGAGAGCGAGACGGAGGGGAAAGAGAGAGAGCGAGACGGAGGGGAAAGAGAGAGAGAGAGAGAGACGGAGGGGAAAGAGAGAGAGAGAGAGAGAGAGACGGAGGGGAAAGAGAGAGAGAGAGAGACGGAGGGGAAAGAGAGAGAGAGAGAGAGACGGAGGGGAAAGATAGAGAGAGAGAGAGACGGAGGGGAAAGAAAGAGAGAGAGAGAGACGGAGGGGAAAGAGAGAGAGAGCGAGACGGAGGGGAAAGAGAGAGAGAGAGAGAGAGAGACGGAGGGGAAAGAGAGAGAGAGAGAGAGAGAGACGGAGGGGAAAGAGAGAGAGAGAGAGAGAGACGGAGGGGAAAGAGAGAGAGAGACGGAGGGAAAGAAAGAGAGAGAGAGAGAGAGACGGAGGGGAAAGAGAGAGAGAGAGAGACGGAGGGGAAAGAAAGAGAGAGAGAGAGACGGAGGGGAAAGAAAGAGAGAGAGAGAGACGGAGGGGAAAGAGAGAGAGAGCGAGAGGGGAAAGAGAGAGAGAGAGAGAGACGGAGGGGAAGAGAGAGAGAGAGAGAGAGACGGAGGGGAAAGAGAGAGAGACGGAGGGGAAAGAGAGAGAGAGAGACGTAGGGGAAAGAGAGAGAGAGACGGAAGGGAGAGAGAGAGACGGAAGGGAAAGAGAGAGAGAGAGACGGAGGGGAAAGAGAGAGAGGGGGAGGGGAAAGAGAGAGAGGGGGAGGGGAAAGAGAGAGAGAGACGGAGAGACGGAGGGGAAAGAGAGAGAGAGATGGAGGAAAAGAGAGAGAGACGGAGGGGAAAGAGAGAGAGAGAGACGGAGGGGAAAGAGAGAGAGAGAGAGAGACGGAGGGAAAGAGAGAGAGAGAGAGAGAGAGAGAGATGGAGGGGAAAGAGAGAAAGACGGAGGGGAAAGAGAGAAAGGCGGAGGGGAGAGAGAGAGAGACGGAGGGGAAAGAGAGAGAGCGAGAGACGGAGGGGAAAGAGAGAGAGACGGAGGGGAAAGAGAGAGAGAGAGAGAGACGGAGGGGAAAGAAAGAGAGAGAGAGAGACGGAGGGGAAAGAAAGAGAGAGAGAGAGAGACGGAGGGGAAAGAAAGAGAGAGAGAGAGAGACGGAGGGGAAAGAAAGAGAGAGAGAGAGACGGAGGGGAAAGAGAGAGAGCGAGACGGAGGGGAAAGAGAGAGAGAGACGGAGGGGAAAGAGAGAGAGAGACGGAGGGGAAAGAGAGAGAGAGACGGAGGGGAAAGAGAGAGAGAGACGGAGGGGAAAGAGAGAGAGAGAGACGGAGGGGAAAGAGAGAGAGAGAGACGGAGGGGAAAGAGAGAGAGAGACGGAGGGGAAAGAGAGAGAGGGGGAGGGGAAAGAGAGAGAGAGACGGAGAGACGGAGGGGAAAGAGAGAGAGAGATGGAGGAAAAGAGAGAGAGACGGAGGGGAAAGAGAGAGAGAGAGACGGAAGGGAAAAAGAGAGAGAGAGACAGAGGGGAAAGAGAGAGAGAGAGAGACGGAGGGAAAGAGAGAGAGAGACGGAGGGGAAAGAGAGAGAAAGAGAGAGGGGAAAGAGAGCGAGAGAGAGAGAGAGAGAGAGGGAGGGAAAGAGAGAGAGAGAGAGACGGAGGGGAAAGAGAGAGAGAGAGAGACGGAGGGGAAGAGAGAGAGAGAGACGGAGGGTAAGAGAGAGAGAGACGGAGGGGAAAGAGAGAGAGAGAGACGGAGGGGAAAGAGAGAGAGAGACGGAAGGGAGAGAGAGAGACGGAGGGAAAGAGAGAGAGAGACGGAAGGGAAAGAGAGAGAGAGACGGAGGGGAAAGAGAGAGAGAGACGGAGGGGAAAGAGAGAGAGGCGGAGGGGAGAGAGAGAGAGACGGAGGGGAAAGAGCGAGAGACGGAGGGGAAAGAGAGAGAGCGAGAGACGGAGGGGAAAGAGAGAGAGAGAGAGACGGAGGGGAAAGAGAGAGAGAGAGAGACGGAGGGGAAAGAGAGAGAGAGAGAGACGGAGGGGAAAGAGAGAGAGAGAGAGACGGAGGGGAAAGAGAGAGAGACGGAGGGGAAAGAAAGAGAGAGAGAGAGACGGAGGGGAAAGAAAGAGAGAGAGACGGAGGGGAAAGAGAGAGAGAGAGACGGAGGGGAAAGAGAGAGAGAGAGACGGAGGGAGAGAGAGAGAGACGGAGGGGAAAGAGAGAGAGAGACGGAGGGGAAAGAGAGAGAGAGAGACGGAGGGGAAAGAGAGAGAGAGAGACGGAGGGGGAAGAGAGAGAGAGACGAAGGGAAAGGGAGAGCGAGAGAGAGGGAGGGGAAAGAGAGAGCGAGAGAGAGGGAGGGGAAAGAGAGAGCGAGAGAGAGGGAGGGGAAAGAGAGAGCGAGAGAGAGGGAGGGGAAAGAGAGAGCGAGAGAGAGGGAGGGGAAAGAGAGAGAGAGAGAGGGGAAAGAGAGAGAGAGACGGAGGGGAAAGAAAGAGAGAGAGAGAGAGACGGAGGGAAAGAGAGAGAGAGAGAGAGAGAGAGATGGAGGGGAAAGAGAGAGAGACGGAGGGGAAAGAGAAAGGCGGAGGGGAGAGAGAGAGAGACGGAGGGGAAAGAGAGAGAGAGAGACGGAGGGGAAAGAGAGAGAGACGGAGGGGAAAGAGAGAAAGGCGGAGGGGAGAGAGAGAGAGACGGAGGGGAAAGAGAGAGAGCGAGAGACGGAGGGGAAAGAGAGAGAGAGACGGAGGGGAAAGAGAGAGAGAGAGACGGAGGGGAAAGAGAGAGAGAGACGGAGGGGAAAGAGAGAGAGAGACGGAGGGGAAAGAAAGAGAGAGAGAGAGAGAGAGAGATGGAGGGGAAAGAGAGAGAGACGGAGGGGAAAGAGAAAGGCGGAGGGGAGAGAGAGAGAGACGGAGGGGAAAGAGAGAGAGAGAGACGGAGGGGAAAGAGAGAGAGACGGAGGGGAAAGAGAGAAAGGCGGAGGGGAGAGAGAGAGAGACGGAGGGGAAAGAGAGAGAGCGAGAGACGGAGGGGAAAGAGAGAGAGAGACGGAGGGGAAAGAGAGAGAGAGAGACGGAGGGGAAAGAGAGAGAGAGAGACGGAGGGGACAGAGAGAAAGGCGGAGGGGAGAGAGAGAGAGACGGAGGGGAAAGAGAGAGAGCGAGAGACGGAGGGGAAAGAGAGAGAGACGGAGGGGAAAGAGAGAGAGAGAGAGAGACGGAGGGGAAAGAAAGAGAGAGAGAGAGAGACGGAGGGGAAAGAAAGAGAGAGAGAGAGAGACGGAGGGGAAAGAAAGAGAGAGAGAGAGAGACGGAGGGGAAAGAAAGAGAGAGAGAGAGACGGAGGGGAAAGAGAGAGAGCGAGACGGAGGGGAAAGAGAGAGAGAGACGGAGGGGAAAGAGAGAGAGAGAGAGACGGAGGGGAAAGAGAGAGAGCGAGACGGAGGGGAAA
>NC_092151.1:80474173-80654173 GCF_045791955.1 Oncorhynchus clarkii lewisi | reverse complement strand
GACGGAGGGGAAAGAGTGAGAGAGCGAGACGGAGGGGAAAGAGTGAGAGAGCGAAACGGAGGGGAAAGAGTGAGAGAGAGAAACGGAGGGGAAAGAGTGAGAGAGAGAGAGGGAGGGGAAAGAGAGAGAGCGAGAGAGAGGGAGGGGAAAGAGAGAGAGAGAGAGGGGAAAGAGAGAGAGAGAGAGAGGAAAGAGAGAGAGAGAGAGAGAGAGGGGAAAGAGAGAGAGAGAGACGGAGGGGAAAGAGAGAGAGCGAAACGGAGGGGAAAGAGTGAGAGAGAGAAACGGAGGGGAAAGAGTGAGAGAGAGAGAGGGAGGGGAAAGAGAGAGAGAGAGAGAGAGGGAGGGGAAGAGAGAGAGAGAGACGGAGGGGAAAGAGAGAGAGAGAGAGAGAGGGAGGGGAAGAGAGAGAGAGAGACGGAGGGGAAAGAGAGAGAGAGAGACGGAGGGGGAAGAGAGAGAGAGACGGAGGGGAAAGAGAGAGAGAGGCGGAGGGGAAAGAGAGAGAGAGACGGAAGGGAAAGAGAGAGCGAGAGAGAGGGAGGGGAAAGAGAGAGAGAGAGAGGGGAAAGAGAGAGAGAGACGGAAGGGAAAGAGAGAGAGAGAGGGAGGGGAAAGAGAGAGAGAGAGGGAGGGGAAAGAGAGAGAAAGAGAGAGGGGAAAGAGAGCGAGAGAGAGAGAGAGACGGAAGGGAAAGAGAGAGAGAGAGAGAGACGGAAGGGAAAGAGAGAGAGAGACGGAGGGGAAGAGAGAGAGAGAGAGACGGAGGGGAAGAGAGAGAGAGAGAGACGGAGGGGAAAGAGAGAGAGAGAGACGGAGGGGAAAGAGAGAGAGAGACGGAGGGGAAAGAGAGAGAGAGAGAGAGACGGAGGGGAAAGAGAGAGAGAGAGAGAGACGGAGGGGAAAGAGAGAGAGAGAGAGAGACGGAGGGGAAAGAGAGAGAGCGAGACGGAGGGGAAAGAGAGAGAGCGAGACGGAGGGGAAAGAGAGAGAGCGAGACGGAGGGGAAAGAGAGAGAGCGAGACGGAGGGGAAAGAGAGAGAGCGAGACGGAGGGGAAAGAGAGAGAGCGAGACGGAGGGGAAAGAGAGAGAGCGAGACGGAGGGGAAAGAGAGAGAGCGAGACGGAGGGGAAAGAGAGAGAGCGAGACGGAGGGGAAAGAGAGAGAGCGAGACGGAGGGGAAAGAGAGAGAGAGCGAGACGGAGGGGAAAGAGTGAGAGAGCGAGACGGAGGGGAAAGAGTGAGAGAGCGAGACGGAGGGGAAAGAGTGAGAGAGCGAGACGGAGGGGAAAGAGTGAGAGAGCGAAACGGAGGGGAAAGAGAGAGAGAGAGAGAGGGAGGGGAAAGAGAGAGAGAGAGAGAGGGAGGGGAAAGAGAGAGAGAGAGAGAGGGAGGGGAAAGAGAGAGAGAGATGGAGGGAAAGAGAGAGAGAGAGATGGAGCGAAAGAGAGAGAGAGAGAGAGAGAGGGAGGGGAAAGAGAGAGAGAGACGGAGGGGAAAGAGAGAGAGAGAGGGAGGGGAAAGAGAGAGAGAGACGGAGGGGAGAGAGAGAGAGAGACGGAGGGGAGAGAGAGAGACGGAGGGGAGAGAGAGAGAGACGGAGGGGAAAGAGAGAGAGAGAGAGAGACGGAGGGGAAAGAGAGAGAGAGAGAGACGGAGGGGAAAGAGAGAGAGAGAGAGACGGAGGGGAAAGAGAGAGAGAGAGAGAGACGGAGGGGAAAGAGAGAGAGAGAGAGAGACGGAGGGGAAAGAGTGAGAGAGCGAGACGGAGGGGAAAGAGTGAGAGAGCGAGACGGAGGGGAAAGAGTGAGAGAGCGAGACGGAGGGGAAAGAGTGAGAGAGCGAGACGGAGGGGAAAGAGTGAGAGAGCGAGAGGGAGGGGAAAGAGTGAGAGAGCGAGAGGGAGGGGAAAGAGTGAGAGAGCGAGAGGGAGGGGAAAGAGTGAGAGAGCGAGAGGGAGGGGAAAGAGTGAGAGAGCGAGAGGGAGGGGAAAGAGAGAGAGAGAGAGAGGGAGGGGAAAGAGAGAGAGAGAGAGAGGGAGGGGAAAGAGAGAGAGAGAGAGAGGGAGGGGAAAGAGAGAGAGAGAGAGAGGGAGGGGAAAGAGAGAGAGAGAGAGAGAGAGGGAGGGGAAAGAGAGAGAGAGAGAGAGGGAGGGGAAAGAGAGAGAGAGAGAGGGAGGGGAAAGAGAGAGGGAGACGGAGGGGAAAGAGAGAGAGAGACGGAGGGGAAAGAGAGAGAGAGAGAGAGACGGAGGGGAAAGAGAGAGAGAGAGAGAGACGGAGGGGAAAGAGAGAGAGAGAGAGACGGAGGGGAAAGAGAGAGAGAGAGACGGAGGGGAAAGAGAGAGAGAGAGACGGAGGGGAAAGAGAGAGAGAGAGACGGAGGGGAAAGAGTGAGAGAGCGAAACGGAGGGGAAAGAGTGAGAGAGCGAGGCGGACGGGAAAGAGTGAGAGAGAGAGACGGAGGGGAAAGAGAGAGAGAGACGGAGAGACGGAGGGGAAAGAGAGAGAGAGTGAGAGACGGAGGGGAAAGAGAGAGAGAGAGACGGAGGGGAAGAGAGAGAGAGAGAGACGAGGGGAGAGAGAGAGAGAGAGGGAGGGGAAGAAAGAGAGCGAGAGATGGAGGGGAAAGAGAGAGACGGAGGGGAAAGAGAGAGAGACAGAGGGGAAAGAGAGAAAGGCGGAGGGGAGAGAGAGAGAGACGGAGGGGAAAGAGAGAGAGACGGAGAGGAAAGAGAGAGAGAGAGAGACGGAGAGGAAAGAGAGAGAGAGAGACGGAGGGGAAGAGAGAGAGAGAGAGACGAGGGGAGAGAGAGAGAGAGAGGGAGGGGAAGAAAGAGAGCGAGAGATGGAGGGGAAAGAGAGAGACGGAGGGGAAAGAGAGAGAGACAGAGGGGAAAGAGAGAAAGGCGGAGGGGAAAGAGAGAAAGGCGGAGGGGAAAGAGAGAGACGGAGGGGAAAGAGAGAGACGGAGGGGAAAGAGAGAGAGAGAGAGACGGAGGGGAAAGAGAGAGAGACGGAGAGGAAAGAGAGAGAGAGAGAGAGACGGAGAGGAAAGAGAGAGACGGAGGGGAAAGAGAGAGAGAGAGAGAGAGAGAGAGACGGAGGGGAAGAGAGAGAGAGAGAGAGACGGAGGGGAAAGAGAGAGAGAGAGAGAGAGAGAGAGAGAGATGGAGGGGAAAGAGAGAGAGAGAGAGAGACGGAGGGGAAAGAGAGAAAGGCGGAGGGGAGAGAGAGAGAGACGGAGGGGAAAGAGAGAGACGGAGGGGAAAGAGAGAGAGAGAGAGACGGAGGGGAAAGAGAGAGAGAGAGAGAGACGGAGGGGAAAGAGAGAGAGAGAGAGAGAGACGGAGGGGAAAGAGAGAGAGAGAGAGAGACGGAGGGGAAAGAGAGAGAGAGAGAGAGACGGACGGGAAAGAGAGAGAGAGAGAGACGGAGGGGAAAGAGAGAGAGAGAGAGGCGGAGGGGAAAGAGAGAGAGAGAGAGGCGGAGGGGAAAGAGAGAGAGAGAGAGGCGGAGGGGAAAGAGAGAGAGAGAGAGGCGGAGGGAGGGGAAAGAGAGAGGCGGAGGGAGGGGAAAGAGAGAGGCGGAGGGAGGGAAAGAGAGAGGCGGAGGGAGGGAAAGAAAGAGACGGAGAGAGAGAAAGAGACGGAGAGAGAGAGAGACAGAGGGAAAGAGAAAGAGAGGGAAAGAGAGGGAAATAGTTTTTATGTGACAAATAAAGAAATCAATAAATCATTGTGGGTCTTAAAGGTTATGGTGAGGCGGGGTCATTTCTCATGGACTATTTATGAATCTGTCATTGCCACGCATCTCTCTCAGCTATGTCGGGTGTGTGTGAGTGTCTGAGCTAGTGCACGGTCTGAAATATTTAAACACCGGACTTGTGGGCCAACGGAAGGGACAAGGCAGGTGGAAGGAGCGGGGATGGTGAAGAGAGAGGAGTGCCATCACAATGGTACAGACCTGGTGTGTTAGCGTGAGAGGGTGTGTGACTATGTGTGAGTATCAGAGGACGTTGGTGGGAGGAGTTATAGGAGGACGGGATCATTGTAATGGCTGGAATGGAATAAATGGAACGGTATCAAACATATGGAAACCACATGCTTGACTAGGTCCAATTATTCCATTCCAGCCATAACCATGAGCCCGTCCTCCTATAGCTTCTCCCACCAGCCTCCTCTGGTGAGTATGTGTGTGAACGTGAATGAATGTGAGTGTGGAAGGGGCATGTTGAACAACCATTTCTTCTGGGTGCAGACACACACAGTATGCGTCTGAACATGAACTGATGGCACAAGTCTGTCATAATATTATCTGTAACATCAAATGACTATTAGACGATGGTAACCATGATAACGGATGAACGTTTTAGTGAATCCCAAAATCCAGTTTCAGGTCCTATCTTCCTAACCTGTTGTAATCCAGCTGTATTAGAAAGATTATCCTGATTATTATACTAGCAGACCCTGAGCCTGAATTAACACTGGAACTACCAGTTGATATTAATTAACAGATTTATGTTGGGGGATAATCTCCAGATGAAAACTCTTCCTCAATCCTTCCCTCTCTCCTGACGTATTCATTTAACCCTTTTTAGGTAGTCATTTTGACAAAATGAAACAGGGGATGAGAAAGTCTTATAATCCTATAGGCCCGTAGTGGCAAAGGTCTGTCAGAAAGTGTGTGCATGTGTGTGAAAGAGAAAGGGAGGAGAAAACAAACAGATGATTAAGTGGGTGGTGGAGGGCCTTGCGACGATGCTGATATTTAAACCCATTCTGTCTCCGGCTCCACCAGATAACAAGCTGATTCAGCACACATACAATGGCTACGGGTACCGTATGCAGAGAGACAAGGAAACATAGACACACACAGTCTCCCTTTTAGAGAGTCCACACCTGATATTCCTGGAGCTACAGAGACAGACAGCAAAAAGACAGCAGGCATGATAATGAGCAGGAGTCATTTTAGAGGGCTGCAACCGCCAAACACTACAGCGCCCTCCTTCTCCTTCCCTTTTCTTCTTACACAACAACTACTCCTACCTTCTTCCATCCTCTCCTCTTCCCCTCCCCTGGTCACTATATTCTCCATTCCCCTCCCTCTCTCCCTGTCTTATTTTCCTGCTCTGTCTTGGTATTAGTAGCGATGGCTGGTGGATCACTTTCCTTCCCCCTGCTGTCTGTGCTAACCACACTGTGACCTGGCTGAACCCTCTTATATCCGCTCCCTTATCTCTCCCTAGCCACTACCCACCCTGCTCCTCAGAGCTCTACCCACGCACACCTCAGAGCTCGCACACACACACTGATACACACTCGCACGCACACACAAGTAGGGGACGCACACACATACTTTTCTGACTTTCCCTCCCTCCTCCTCCTTTACTCCTGAAGGTAAAACTGTACACTACACCTGCATCTCACTACCAGCATGTAGCTATCCATGTACCAGTTCCTCCACTCCCCACAGCGGGGGAGACGCAGGCCTCTCAGGCAGAAGAGAGGCAGTCAGTGACACAGTGAGTGCGGTGAGTCCTGGGATGCGGAGAGAGATCTGGGCCTGTCCCTGATCATTACACATTAGCCCGTCTGCATTAGTGCCAGCCAAAGTGACAGCTGTCAACGCCACTGAGCAGAACAGAGCACACACACCAGGATTGCCCCCATCTCCCCCCACCCTACTCACTCCGTCCCCATCCGTCCTTGGAGCGTCACCAGGGAGGCCACACAGGATGGGAGACACCTTCCGTCCACAGAGAAGATGAGAGAAGGCGAGAGGGCAGGTAGGAGAAATCTCCTGAGAGAGGCCATTCCTGTAGATAATGGACAGCCTGGGAGAAAGCTTGTCGTGTGCAGCACCATATGCCTGATCTTCTTTCACAAGGTCTGGGTAGAAATATGGACAGTTGTCTTTTATCTGTACATTTGTTTATTGTTCATGTTTATCGCTCTTTACCTGGGGCCCCACAGATAGCACGAAGTAGAATTGCAGGAAATTTGCTTTAAAACGGCCAAATTCTCTCTCAGCCTCATGGGTAAATGAGAACAATAGCATGAGATGAGATATAAAACTGCACATATTTTCTCTGACCCATGGTAAAAGGTTGCTGGAAATGATCTTGAAACCTGCAACATGTTCTCATAGCATCATGACAAAATGTATAGAATAGCACTATAAAACTGCACATGGACGTCGGTACCCGGGGCTCCAAATGCGGTAGTCAGGCCCTGGCTGAACCCAATGGAAATAGAAACACAACTCACCTATATGGACAGATGTGCATTCCTTCCTGTATCCAACAACGATGAGAACTACAGAGAAAGCTAAACTATAAATGGGTAGGTTGTTTGGTAACAAAACCAACGTGTGTGTAACTAAGGAGGAAAACAGACAGGATTGGCTTAGACTGCTGACAACATGTAAACTATATTTCAAAACATAAATAGGAGAATGTGGGGTAAGTTTAGCATTTTTTTACATTCACATTGATAATATTTACAACAGGAGTACAGCTTACCTGGCTGGCATGAAAATATACCACAGGGATAAGTGTCCTCCATTCCATATGTAAGTGCATAGATGACATGTATTTTTACACTTCCCTTGTTTCGATTCAAGTGCATGATAATGGTCCATTCATAATCCAAATAAATGTCACACATATATTATTTAGTATATGTAAAGGACAAGATTAAATCAAGAATAGTCTGATGGGTGACAATTCTAACCTTATCAGTTGTGAATGAGCATAAGAAACAATGCTTTTTTTGGCAACTTTTTCAAATCATAGTCACATCTCTTTTTTTATTTACCCTTTATTTAACTAGGCAAGTCAGTTATGAACAAATTCTTATATTCTTATGTTTTAACCTACACCTGCCAAACATGAACGACGCTGGGCCAATTGTGCACTGCCCTATGGGACTCCCAATAACGGCTGGTTGTGATACACTACAGACACCCTGGATTTGAACCAGGGTGTCTGTAGTGACGCCTCTAGCACTGAGATGCAGACCACTATGCCACGCGGGAGCCCAGCTCTTGTACCCTAGCCCATAGGACTATAGGACTATATGTTTTAATAAGATTTGTATCACAACTAAAGTGGCCAAAAAACTTCTTAAAATTAAGCACATTTAGCATATAAAAGCAGTGCGTGAGTTTCAAGTTTGGGGAAGATAATTTTCACCGTAAAAAAGCATCTTTATAATAAAAGCATTACAAGCATAATCACATTTGTGTTCACTTTTGAGAATGGTGTTTTCCTGCTAATGGAACATTAGTGTTTATAGCCTACTGCCGTGTGCGCATTGCTGTGCTTATAATGTGAAGAAATAGCCTAATAGTTTATCAAAATGTTAAGCTAAATGATCTGTTGCGTCAGCCACATTGCATTAAAAAAAGTTGTTTTGGTGCTAGTGGTTGTATTCATTTGGGATCTACCTCATACCACAAATGTCCCAGACTATGTTTCGAATATTTATTTCTCGCACAGAATAGGTAGACTTTTGTACTATGGGGGATAGTAGATTGTTCCAATATCTTCAATATGTACCTCGGAATTGGATAAGGACGCGCACAGTTGCGTACCTGATCTGTCTGGCTTGTAGCCTGTGAGTAAGATCCGATCATTTGACGGAGAGCAGTGTGAGTGAGAGACGCTTCGGATTGCGCAGCACACTCAAGGAGAAGATCACAACCAGCACTCCGGACCGGACAAGGCATGGGTTTTTTTCGTGTGCATTTCCGCCACAACGGGGATGCCGCTGTTGTTACCTCATATCCCAGCGATAATGCCTTACATTACGCCTGGGTATAAAACACTTCATTTGCTCAACTTACCCCATGGTCATTGGCTCAACTTTATTTTGGTTAATTTACCAGGTAAATTGACTGAGAAGGCATTCTCGTTTGCAACAATGGCCCGGGAAACAGTTACAGAGGAGAGGAGGGGGATGAATGAGACAATTGGAAGCTGGAGATCATTGGGAAAACATTAGACTATATTAGCCCACACAGCTTTAAGTATGCACTTTCATGCTACTGTATAGGGTTAGGGCCTCATATTGAAGCCTATACTGATGTAAATAACAGTATTACAATTATCTACTTTGGTTTAGATACAAGCATCATGAAACCTTTAACACAATCAATTCATTTGAATTGGTGAAAATCTGTTGTTTTTTTAACCTAACTTTGCTTTCAACTTTTTCCATGTGGTTTCTTCCTTCACAGACTTCATGAAATGAATGAAGACCTCTTCCTAAATATTTGGTCAAATTATACATTTTGTGTATGGTTTCCCTGAAACAAGGGTGGCTCAATTTACCCCAATCTCCCCTACAGTTGCACAATGAGCACTTGTTGTCTCTCAAATACATTCTTACAGTTATTGGTTAGCTAGCTAACACATTTAAAAAATAAGCATAGACATAACATTAGTGAAAACAAGACATAGTATCAATAACAAGATACAACAAGCTGAAATGTGCTACCTATGATTCCCTACATTCTTGTCATTGTTGCTAGCTATCTTTTTCTACATCCAAACAGGTATTATTTCCATCACCTGCTGGGTTTTGGGTGAAAAACATACTCATAATATTCTCAAATGTACTCCTTCATTCAGTTTCAAATGTCTACTCAGGTCCCTACAGTCTCTGGGGCCTGGGGGGTAATATCTCATCCACTGTCATAGCTTCAACATCTCTACTCTCTCCTTCAACTATGTACACTGCATCCGCATAGGAGACAGCCCTGATCCTCGCTACTTTGACCTCCTTCACCCTAACAAGGCACTCAGTGAACTCTGGAACCTGATTCCCATCACAATAGCAGCACCGTGCATCCTCTGACTCTTCAACACTGATATTCGGTGTCAAACTTTTTACATTCATGCAATTGTAGTGGTCTTTATACACACGCTTATCTCATATATCCCAGCATTTACATGAGATCCCCATAATACCACTCCTGGTCACTCTGACTCTACCTTTCCCAATTCATCATCTTCGTAACCGCAAATTGGTCTCTCGAATAAACATAATTCATGAAATGTATTCATACCAGAAACTGCTGTTAATTTCCAACTCCAGGTTGTTTATTTACATTCGTCTTTATTACATTCATCCAGTTATTCTTAACAACTTAACTCGTGACAACAGAATCTAACATTGCACAACCTGTCACAACACCGGGTCAGATTCAAGTCCTCTCGTTGTAGAAACAAGTGTGTCCCCCAGTAGGATGCTCCAACAGTAGGTCACAGTTGCTAGCTATCTGACCGTTCAGAATCATAACATACACTTTCCGGTCTCATCGATGCATGCGCTTAATTTTCATGACGTTGTCAGCCAACCGGTCTATGAGATAATTAAGTATAAGGGGAATGATTGGTTGTTACTTACCCCCTCCATAACAAAAACAAAACTGTACTTGAAGAAATCAGATCTTGAACTATTTTACAGCAAGCTATGGTGGTATCCGGAGGCCCTGCGTGTTG
Organism: Oncorhynchus clarkii lewisi; assembly: GCF_045791955.1. Classification (NCBI taxonomy): domain Eukaryota; kingdom Metazoa; phylum Chordata; class Actinopteri; order Salmoniformes; family Salmonidae; genus Oncorhynchus; species Oncorhynchus clarkii. The sequence goes on along the minus strand of NC_092151.1, from coordinate 80,644,665 downwards.
TGGTGTGTTTACCTTCTCCGTTTGGCCGCAGGCTTGGTTTGCTATCGAGCAGCTCCACCGTTTGGCATGGATGTTAATTGCAGCCTTCTGGTCTATCGGATCTCTACCGAATATTCCGATGGTCTTTTATCGTTGCTGAGAGAAAGGAGAGAGACATCGTGCTGATTGAAGGAACTCAAAACAAACTGACAGACAGACAGGGTAGGGTGGAAGTGGAGGAGGATAATGGCTTGTTCTGCGTGTGATAATGTCTTGGTGAGCACTGTTCACTCGTTTCAATTCAAATATATTTAAAAGTTCAGTGTTCACATGTATGAAACATATTTATCAACATTAGTAACTACAAAAAAAAGTTTTTTTTAAATCACATTCCGTTTGTGTTTTTTACATTAATAAAATAACTTTAATATGCATATAATTACTTAGCGCGTTTAGCCTAAATATTGTAGGCTACAACTAATGTGAAAATTGTTAGAACATTATTTGATTCAAATCTTTATCAAAGATCAAAACGTATTTCTATTTGGATATTATCACTTGGTGCCACGTTTCTATTTAATTGGATCTTTGAGTTTTTCTTTTGCTGTTGATAGTAGAAAATACACTGAGTGCACAAATCATTAAGACCATGCAACTCAATATTAGGAAGGTGTTGTTAATGTTTTGTACACTCAGTGTATATCATGATGGATTTGTTCCCGTAGAATATTTGTTATTCATTTATTCATTCATTCATGTCATCTCTAGTGTGTTGGTGTCATTTCAGCTACAGACAGAACACAAAGTTAGTGTTGGAAAGGGCTGTCAGACAAGACAAAAAGCCAGTGGCTATTCACTCATTCTCTGAGATACTAATGACCAGTACAGCTATTAAAATGAATGTTTGTCATGATAAATAATGGTAGAAAAAAAACACACCTGATAACTACTTTTTTGGGGGAGCATTGAATTTAATCAACTTTATTGATCTCCACAGTAGAAATTGGATGATATTATAATGACAGGACAGGTGTAACGTGTGGCCTGGGACTGATACTCTCTGATTGTTCTCAAAGTCAATGAGATGAGGCTTCAATCCAAACTGCAGTGTAAGAGTGTTGGGTTAGTCTCGTTGCTCAAAACCCTCTCAACTCTCCCCTCTCCTGTTTCTGTTCTCTCTCTCTCTGTGTGTGTGTGTGTGTGTGTTAGTATCAGTGTGTCCAGCATGCAGCAGGGTGATGCCCTAATAACACCCTCCATCATCAATAAGTTACGAGGAGGCCAATACACACACACAGAACCATGCTTGAGCCTCTCACTGTCGAAGAGGAAAAGGAGGAGAGCGGGTGTCTTGATTCCTCGACAGACATACTTATAAAGATTTAATAACATCCCTCTCTAAAACACAGGAATTCCTCCTACCTTTCCCTCTATCCCCATCTGTCCCTCTCACTGTGTGTGTGTGTGTGTGTGTGTGTGTGGTCATTGCCTGACTCTGGGGTGCGATTTTCTTCTTGCCTGGGGAAGGCAAGGAGAGTGGTCCCAAGACCCTAAACTCCCAGACTAGACATCACGATACCTAGCCCACACACAACACACCACTGCCCTACTACAGTACAACTCAATTCATATTTCACAGATTTCATAGAGCTTTATAGGCCCTGTGTGGCTCAGTTGGTAGAGCATGGCACTTGCAACACCAGAGTTCGATTCCCACAGGGGACCAGTATGGGAAAAAGTATGAACATTTATGTACTCACGTCTGCTAAATGACATAAATGAATATTAGGACTATTTCTAGTCTTTGATTTGAAATGTGGTATTTTAGGACACTGCAAACAGTTTTGCATGATTGTGTATTTGTCAATTTAGCATATTGGTTATTCTGTATGAGAATGAATACAGTATAATAATAGTTAGCTATTGGTAGATGCTGTACAATACATAATGCTATTTAAATTGACTGAAACAAGACAAAACAGATTACACATCCACTTGTACTGTGTATTTTGGTTTTAAATATGAACTCATTGTCAATGAATCTGTGCAGTGCACTACTATGCAGGTCTTCTATTGACGTGTGTACTAAATGTCTCTGTGTGAAGTAACCATAGTGTGCATACATTTGTTTGTTTGTTGCTGTGTTTATTTATTTATTCTTGGTGGACAGGATTACCTCTAAATTATGGAGTAGCAGTCCCCTTTCTCTCTTTAAGTAAAAAATAACATCTGTAAAAGCCTCCAGAGCAGAGCATAAAATATACATCTACTAGCCTGGACTTGATAACAGAGAGAGAGAGAGAGAGAGAGAGAGAGAGAGAATGCAGAGGGTGGAGAAGAGAAGGAGGGTGGGAGGATGAGAGAGCAGGTCAGTGAGGGAGAGAGAGAAGGAAAGAAGAGATTGAGGGAAAACCCTGACACACACCTCACCTGTTCAAAACCCTGACACACACCTCACCCGTTCAAAACCCTGACACACACCTCACCCGTTCAAAACCCTGACACACACCTCACCCGTTCAAAACCCTGACACACACCTCACCCGTTCAAAACCATGACACACCCTGACACACCTGTGCTTTTAGAGGCACAGGAGCTAAAGAATCTTCTGCTCAGAGGATAATCACACATACACACTCACATACCATAAAGCCAACTTACATTAAAGTGAGTTTGAGATTCCTTTTTCTATGATCATTGTACACTCTAAATGTTGGGTTTTGTACACACACACAGATGTGTGCGGGAACAAAGCAACACACCCTCTACAACCACTGTGATTATTATTATTTGACCCTGCTGGTTGTCTATGAACATTTGAACATTTTGGCCATGTTCTGTTATAATCGCCACCCGGCACAGCCAGAAGAGGACTGGTTCCTCTCTAGGTTTCTTCCTAGGTTCCGGGCCTTTTCTAGGGAGTTTTTCCTAGCCACTGTGCTTCTACACCTGCATTGCTTGCTGTTTGGGGTTTTAGGCTGGGTTTCTGTACAGCACTTTGTGACATCAGCTGATGTAAGAAGGGTTTTATAAATACATTTGATTGATTGACTGCACACTTCCCTGGGTTATCATTGTGTGGTGCTGGGCCCTGGATGGTTTAGGTCAATAGCTCCCAGCTAGCTGCTTTGTTCATTGATTACTGATTGAAAAATGATTGTCTGTGAGGAGTAAACACCGGAGCACTCTGCCGGAGGGTCAGGGGGGAATACACATCCACTTAGATTTACAACTGGCCTGATATGGTGTGTGTGCACGCGCCAGGTAGTACAGAGTCATAAACATCTGTGCAGATTTGTGCAAGAGGGGTTATGGGAGAGCATTAGGACATACGTGACCCACTAGAGAGAGGCTTATTTCTCTCGCTCTACTCTGTTATTAATATATTTCTACAACAAGACCAAAAAGTATGGGGACACCTGCTCGTCGAACATCTCATTCCAAAATCATAGGCATTAATATGGAGTTGGTTCCCGCTTTGCTGCTACAACAGACTCCACTCTTCTGGGAAGGCTTTCCACTAGATGTTGGAACATTGCTGAGTGGACTTGCTCCATTCAGCCACAAGAGCATTAGTGAGGTCGGGCACTGATGTTGGGCGATTAGGCCTGGCTCACAGTTGGTGTTCAATTCATCCCAAAGGTGTTTGAAGGGGTTGAGGACAGGACTCTGTGCAGGCCAGTCATGCAAACCATTTCTGTATGGACCTCGCTTTGTGCACGGGGCATTGTCATGCTGAAACAGGAAAGCACAGAATCGTCTAGAATGTCATTGTATGCTGTAGCTTTAAGACTTCCCTTCAATGGAACTAAGGGGCCTAGCCCGAACCATGAAAAATAGCCCCAGACCATTATTCCTCCTTTAAATCAAATTTTATTGGTCACATACATGTTTAGCAGATGTTATTGCAGGTGTAACAAAACACTTGTGTTTCTAGCTCCGACAGTGCAGTCCATTTTTTCATTTTATTTAACTAGGCAAGTCAGTTAAGAACAAGTTCTTATTTACAATGACAACCTACCCTGGCCAAACCCTAACCTGGACGACGCTGGGCCAATTGCGCGCCACCCTATGGGACTCCCAATCACGGCCGGTTGTGATACAGCCTGGAATTGAACCAAGATCTGTAGTGACACCTCTGGCACTGAGATGCAGTGCCTTAGGCCGTTGCAGTGCCTTAATAGTTAACAATTTCACAACATATACCCAATACACACAAATCTAAGTAACGGAACGATAAATTAAGAATATATAAAATCAAGTCTACATGTGTGCAAAAAATAACGTTCACCGAGTAAAAGCTTTTAATAATCCCCCTCACTCACACACAAGTGGTACTATCAAGTTCAACACAAAAGTTATATCCTTGGGCTACACAGTAGGTTATTACGTTATACACTTTCTGCCTGTGGACATCTGTTCTACAATGTGCCAGCAGCAGAGAATGAGACCGTTTGTTTGCATAATTGATCTCTTTCAGACAGAGAACACCTCCTGCATACCCCTTTTTATCCACTGTATTGAAAAGGTGAGAAAGAGGGAGTGTGTGGTGTTCCTTTCACCTCTATATGTTTCTCTGGCTAATTTAGCTAAAAGAGAATTCGATCCAGCTAGCAAGATAAGTAACGTTAACAATGCTAACAATACTTGTTCCACCACACTTTCTCCCTCACCTCAAACTTAACCAAATGCCAGTTGTTTTTCGGTTACAGCTCATGAAGTACGCTTCATCACCTTCTTACTCCCGTCTCCGCGGTCAGGCTTCTCACTGACCTCTTCGTTATCGTTCAGGGGGCGCGCTGCTGTAGCTGGCAAACATACGTTCTATTCTCTGCTGTCTTTCCAGAGCGCGCGCTGATGCTGTAACTAGCTAATTGGCTGTTGCTTCTCTTCGGTCGCGTGCAGCATTCTGCTGTTACGATTGGCTGAGCCTTGAATACAGCCAGTATTGCGCATCACTCGTTCGCTTACAGCCAGTAGTCTGATCCAAATCCCCCCCCCCAAAAAAACTTCTCATCGGACCTGTACGAATCACGTGTGTCACCTATTTTGGATTCAAAACGGCGAATTGCGCCGAAAGGTTTGCATCCCTGATATATATATATGGATGAGCAATGCAGAGCGGCTACACTAAAATACAGTAGAATATAATACAGTATATACATGAGTAATGCAAGATATGAAAACATTATTAAAGTGACTGGTGTTTCATTTATTGAAGTGGCCAGTGATTTCAGTCTATGTATATAGGAAGCAGCCTTAAATTTGCCACACGCTTCAGCACTCGGCAGTACCGTTCTGTGAGCTTGTGTAACAGTATAGCTTCCGTCCCTCTCCTCGCTCCAACCTGGGCTCGAACCAGGGAACCTCTGCATACATCAACAACTGACAACCACGAAGCATCGTTATCCATCACTCCACAAAAGCCACGGCGCTTGTAGAGCAAGGGGAACCACGACTTCAAGGACCAAAAGCGAGTGACGTCACCGATTGAAACGCTATTAGCGCGCACCGCCGCTAACTAGCCATTTCACATCGGTTACACTTGTGTGGCGTACCACTTCGCGGCTGAGCAGTTGTTGCTCCTAGGCATTTCCGCTTCCCAACAACAGCACTTACAGTTGACCTAAATTATTTGTTGGAAATGAGGATGCCACCTTGAACGTCATGGAGCGGCTGTGTTCTCGATTTTATACACCTGTCATCAACTGGTGGGGCTGAAATAGCTGAATACACTAACTTGAAGGGGTGTCCCCCCACACACACACACACACACACACCATATCTACGTATCTAGAGATGGGACAGCCGAGATAGACAGTCCCAATGACCTGAGAAAAAAAGAGCCATTTTCAGCTCAAAGCTTACAAGGCCCCCTCTCTCTAATATTTACATGAAGGTTTCTTAATGAGATTTGTGTTACATAGACATGTATAACCTATTATATGTGCAATACACACATCAATGGATCAAAGCATTTTTTCATGAATAGCAATGTTTTTTTTAATGATGGGTTACATTTCGCTACACCAGTAATGACATCTACTTAATATGTATGTGACCAATAAAATTTGATTTGAAAAAACATATCTGGCAATATCTGATACAATAACCAGGGTTATAGTGACACCTGCTGGTTACCACAGACCTACAATTATGTAACTGAACATGGCAACCCTGAGAAGCTGTTACCATCAATGGAGACAAATCAGTGATCCACTCCTTTAATTAATTGAGAAAAGTCTGCAAGTCACTCTCTCACACACACACACACACGATTATATGAGCAGCCAGCCATGATTTTCAGGTTCTCAAACAAAAGAAAGCAGTACAAATCCCTTAATTAACAAAACATTAAAATATTAACGGAAATATACAACCAAAAACACCACGGTAGACAGATTTCACAAATCAGAAACACACATCTAAAATTCATAATTGAGATGAAAATAACATTAAATATATTGGAATTTCAAAATACTATTTGGGTATCCAAATGTTGAAAATGTAAAAAAAAAAAAAGTGGCCTTGCTAAATGTAGCATCAGCTTTCCTCTATGCTGCTAAGTTAGCTTGATAGGTGGTTTCTACTTGGTAGACGGACCATTCTCATCTTCAACTACTTAGTCGCAGACATATACAAACAAGTCTTTATAAAAACAACACATTATTATTCTAAAATGTGTGTGCTGTGTTGGTCTAAGCAGTAGTAGGACAACTAAGTTCGTATATCCCCTAATTTACCACGTAAACCATTTCAGCGTCACAAGATACAGGTAACTGCCCAAATAATGGCAACACTTGAGTAAATGAGGCATACACAGTCGTATATTGAAAGCAGGTGCTTCCACACAAGTGTGGTTCCAGAGTTAATTAAGCATTTAACATCCCATCATGACTTGGGTCATGTATAAAATGCTGGGCTGGCCCTTATTTTGGCTACCATGTCTTTGCCCCAATAGGATGACAATGCCCCCATGCACAAGTCATCACTGAATGGTTTGATGAACATGAAAATGATGTAATCCATTTGCCATGGCCATCTCAGTCACCAGATGTCAACTCAATTGAACACATGGGATATTCTAGAGCAGAGCCTGAGACAGTGTTTTACACCACCATCTACAAAAGACCAAATGGAATATTTGGAGGAAGATTAGTGCTGCATTCCTCCAATAGAGTTCCAGACACGTGTAAAATCTATGCCAAGGTGCATTGAAGCTGATCTGGCGTCTCGTGGTAGCCCGACAGCCTATTCAGACAGTTAATGTTGGTGTTGCCTTTATTTTTGGCAGTTACCTGTATGTAGAGAAATTGCAGAACACCATTAGGGGCATTTTCCAATATATATATTTCTTGATAGAAAAAGTTACACCCATTGATCCATGGTCATTTCTGTGGCCTAACCCTTTTCCTAACCTCAGTCTCCAAACATGGCTCACTAATCCACCTAACCTGCTATGTAAACAAATAATGTGTCGAGAAACCATCAGTCTCATAACACCGGAACTGACCAATGGCAGGTATCAATGTGCATTTCCTGATAGCAGGGAACACCCATATTAAGAAACATCCCAAATTGTGGTCTGCAATTACACCATTTCGTTTTTCTGCACCTATGAAGTCACAGTGCATAAGAATGTGGTACAAAACATGAGTAGAAAAACTAATACACACACACACCGAGTAAAAAAAACATTAGGAACACCTTCAAAATATTGAGTTGCACCCCCTTTTGCCCTCAGAATAGCCTCAATTCGCTGGAGCATGGATTCTACAAGGTGTTGAAAGTGTGGCTGGAGGCTGGCCTGGTGACTCCAATGCTTCCCACAGTTGTGTCAAGTTGGCTGGTGGACCATTCTTGATACACACGGGAAGCTGTTGAACGTGAAAAACCCAGCAGCTATAGTGGTTCTTGACACACTCAAACCGGTGCGCCTGGTACCTACTACCATACCCCATTCAAAGGCACTTAAAATCTTTTGTTTTGCCCGTTCACCCTCTGAAATGGCACACAAGCACAATCCATGTGAATTGTCAAGGCTTAAAAGTCCTTTAACCAGTCTCCTCAGCTCATCTACACTGATTGAAGTAGATTTAACAGGTGATCACAGCTGTCACCTGGATTCACCTGGTCAGTCTCATGGAAAAAGCAGGGGTTTCTAATGTTTTGTCCACTCAGTGTAGAACCATTGATGTACTTTGAAGGTAGTCATTTGTACTCAACTATCAAACAGAAACAAAAGACTTTACATCAACAACTCTAGAAAACTGGTAGGAGAATGGAATGCAGTGCTATGGCTACAGCTATACATTCTCTTCTGCACAATGCTCTAACTTGAGGAAGTGGAGGGCTCAACCCAGGTCCTGAATGGATGTCCTTGTTTTTACTGTTGAGAGTTGAGTGACCTTGTTAGAACTGGAGTGGGAATGCAGGACTCTGGGATACATTAAAACATGTTTTTAACATTAAGACCAGTGGTGTAGTGGAGGGTAAATGCAAAAAATGTAAAAGCTGTTTGTGCACCTTTTGTTTATGGGAGCATTTACCCAGCTTTTGTTTATGGGAGCATTTACCCAGCTTTTGTTTATGGGAGCATTTACCCAGCTTTTGTTTATGGGAGCATTTACCCAGCTTTTGTTTATGGGAGCATTTACCCAGCTTTTGTTTATGGGAGCATTTACCCAGCTTTTGTTTATGGGAGCATTTACCCAGCTTTTGTTTATGGGAGCATTTACCCAGCTTTTGCAGAAAAAAATGCATTGAAAGTATACGAAGCATTATTATTCTCCACGAAAGGCGATCAGTGTTTATACTATATTTTCACTGATTAAGACATGTGGTCTTTGGATCAGCGGCTGTAGTTTGACATGAAGTCTTCTTCCATCTCTATAATAGTAAGCGACAATAACACTGAGCCCCAACATTTAGCCCATTTTGGGACAGGATTTCCATGTCTTAACTCCCTCAGCGACAGATTCATGCAGTCACCTGCTTTCTAAAACTGTTGTTTCTCTGCAGTTGAAACTGCTGTAATCTGGACCAAGCATCCTTTCCTACGAACCTCCTCTTCCTCTCCTTGCCCTGCTGCAATAACACATTTAATATCCAGTCATTTACAAAACATCCTTGTATTGTAACATGTCCACCTGTCATTCCCTGAGTGGTTTGTCTATCTATGGCACTGTCTGAAATGGCACCCTATTCTCTAGTACACTACTATTGGCTGGTAGTGCACTGTATGGAATAGACTAACATGTCTGCTGTGCCCTCAGTACATGGACTCACAGTCCCGAAGGTTTCCAAACGGAAGACTGAAGGTGCTGCCCAGTCTCTTGGTGGCTCTGCCTCCTCCCCCAGTCTTCTTCCTGTTCCAGTTGAGTAAGGGGGCGGTGCGCTGCCCCTTAGCCCTGCCCATGGTCCGTTGCAGAGCGTTCGCTTCGTCTCCACTGGGGGAGAGCATCACTTGCCTCCTATCCACCTGAACACACACACACACACACACACGAGAGATGTGAAAGAGCGTGTGTTACATCTCATTAATGTCTGTGTGTCAGGGCTTCACAGCCCAACCATTTTATTTGCATATGTGCCTAAATCTGTGGCTTGTGCGACCTGGAATTGCTATTTAGGAGCACCAGTAGCAAATATTTGTCATTGTGCGCCTACATTTTTCAACTTAGTGTGTGTTACAAGGGAACGTGCCCCTAAGTTGAAAAATGTAGGTGCACACAAAGTGATGTAGGTGCACACAAAGTGATGTAGGTGCACACAAAGTGATGTAGGTGCACGATGACAAATTTTTGAAATATTAAATCTTTCTAGGCGTACTGGTGCTCCTAAATAACAATTCCAGGTCGCATAAGCCAAAGATTTAGGCACATATGCAAATAAAATGGTTGGGCTGTGAAGCCCTGACACACAGACATTAATGAGATGTAAACACACACACACAAAGACACAACCACAAGCACCCCTACCTGTGTATCGTGTGTGTGCAGTGTGATGATGCTGAGTTGTATTCCTCTGTCGCTGCAGCTCTTCAGGATGTGGACCACCTCTCCATGTTTAGCCCACTTAAAGTCCTCTCCATCCACCGCCACTATATAGTCCCCCTCCCTCAAACCTGCCTCCTGAGAAAACACACAGTATATTTCATTGCTGCATGAAAAACTGTACAATTTCCATTGGAGAATCTTAGGAAATACAAAAGCAGAGGATTAAGAGGAGACGGGGTGCTTCTATCTCACCTGGGCACATCCCCCCGGCACCACCCCAGCCACAAGGACAGGAGAGTCTCCTCTAAGAGTCAGCCCCAAACCCCCGTCCCCTCGCTGGAGACTCACCACACGCACCGGCCCCCAGCGTGCCCTCGCACAGAACACTGACAGGGGACCCTGCAGCGCACACACAGAGACACCATCATCAACTTCAAAACCTTATGATTTTAATGATGATGAAGAAAATGTTTAGTCTCCCTCTCTTACCAGCCTTTGGAAGATGTCAGTGACTGGGACAGTGGAGAAGTTGGGTGGTGTGATGTCTGGTTTGTGCTGGGTTTGAGCTGAGGGACAACAATCACTTACTACTATGTTGTATGTTCAGCAGCTCTAATACACAGACCTCTCACTGACTCACAAAAACCACTCCTTCCCTCCCTCACTCACAGTGTATCTCGGGGGCCTCTGCGGTCTCATCAAAGTCATCCTCTCGGTCCATCTCGGAGTATTTGTCCAGGGAGCGTTTGTACATGAAAGAGAGCACCTCCTGTAGAATATCCATCTTCCTCAGGATCTTACATAGACCATGTACTCTCATAGCCTCCTCATGTCTGATCACTGCACAACGCAGGTGGGCCTTCCCTACAGCGTGAGCACAAACGGAGCTTTAGTAGGTACTCACAATGACCATGCACAAAAATCTAATATCTTTGTGTGTGTACTCACCCAGTTTGCGTCTGTCCTCAGGGTCTCTGAGCACCTGGCTGAGTGGGGGTCCAGCAGGACTACTGACATGGAACTGGAAGAGAGCCTTCGCCGACTCTTTGTCACTCCCTTCCTCAATGGACTCTACAGAACATGACAGACACTTTTATACAAAGTGACTTACAGTACAATGACTGCATCCATTTTATGTATGTGCAGGGGGAAAATCCACCACACATCATGCTCGCACCAACTGAGACACACAGGACCACACTGCACACACGTATGTTCTCCTAAAGCATCCTCCTTAACCGATACACACAGGTACTTACGGGTGTGGTCACAGAGAGCAACAGCAGCATTGTAGTGGGAGAGGGCTCTAAAGTGTTCGGCTTTCACTTGAACCATGGAGGCCCAGGAGAACGGGACATAGTCCTTCACAAGGGTCTGAGACATGGTCTGGAGCACCAAGCTATACACATCAGATACCTAGAGAGAGATTAAGAGAGAGATGCTCAGCAGGCTCTGCTCACACTTACTGGTCTGAAGCAAAACCACATGCCTAACAACATTGGACACTTTATAGAACACAGTCCTTGGCAAGTCCAGGCTTTGAGGTCATCTGCCTTTGGCCTAAAGAGCAGGAACCTGGACTTCAAAGAATACAGAAATACAGACATTGTCATCCGACAAGAAACCTGGTATAGAGGAGATGGACCCACTGGTTGCCCTCTAGGTTACAGAGAGCTGGTAGTCCCATCCACCAAACTACCAGGTGTGAAACAGGGAAGAGACTCAGGGGGTATGCTAACTTGGTATAGTGCAGACCTAACACTATTAAATGAGTCAAAACAGGAACATTTTACAACATGACCAACAAACAGGTAACAACTCCGTCGCATGCTGGGTACGTACATAGTCAATGGTAGGCTTCGAGGGGGTTTCCAATGGTAGGTACACCTATAGCGCATCTCTTGGCAGTAGTACTGTAGACTACTTTATCACTGACTTCAACCCAGTCTCTCAGAGCGTTCACAGTCAACTCACTGACACCCCTATCAAATCACAACCTACTTGAACAGAGCAATACTCAATTGTGAGGCATCGAAACAGAACAAACTGCACACTATTAAGAAATGCTGTAGATGGAAAGGCAGCAGTGTAGAAACCTACCAAAAAACAAATCCTATCCCTTCTAGACAAAATGTTTTTCTGCAATAGGGAAGGTGTAAACTTAGCAGTAGGACGCTTGAACAATATTCGACCTATCACCTAACATATCAAATTTTAATTCCGGCAGAAAACCTAACACAACAATGAGAAATGGTTTGATGAAGAATGTGAAAACCTAAGAAAGAATGAGAAACTCATCAAAAAAAAAAAAATAACAGAACCACATGTCAGCTTACATTTTAGTGGTGTAACACTAAAACACAGAACTACACTTAGAAAAAAAGGAATAGCACATAAGAAAACATTGTGATTTAAGACTCCATAGAATCAAAATACTTCTGGGAAGATTGGAACACACTAAACAAACATGAAGAGCTATCTAAAATGGAGATAACCACTTCAACCTTAAAATCGGCCATTTAACCATGAACCAAAAATATATGTGATTATTTACAAAACGTAGAATCTGTTATTAAAGACTACCACAACGCACTGAATTCTCCAATTACATTGGATGAGCTACAGGACCAAATACAAACCCTCCAACCCCAAAAGGACTGGTGTTGATGGTATACTAAATGAAATGATAGAATTTGTGGTCTGTATATTCTAATTGGCTATTCCATACATTTTTGGGGGGGGGTAGATCAGCTTTAATATTGCAGAGATTGTAGCTTCCATCAATGTAATTGTTTGCATCACTTCCAATCCCCCATATTTCTTTTTTCTGTCAAAAGTTAACTACTCATTCAAGGATTTTTTTCTTCATTTTTAAAATGTTTTACATTGTAGAATAATGAAGACATCACAACTATGAAACACATATGGAAATGTAGTAACAAAAAAAAAGTTAAACAAATCAAAATATATATTTGAGATTCTTCAAAGTAGCCACCCTTTGCTATGATGACAGCTTTTCACACTCTTGGCATTCTCTCAATCATGATCATGAGGTATGGAATGCATTTCAATTAACAGGTGTGCCTTGTTGAGTGAATTTGTGGAATTTCTTTCCTTCTTAATGCGTTTGAGCCAATCAGATGTGTTGTGACAAGGTAGGAGTGGTATACAGAAGACAGCCCTATTTGGTAAAAGACCAAGTTCATATTATGGCAAGAACAGTTCAAATAAGCAAAGAGAAACAGTCCATCATTACTTTAAGACATGAAGCTAGGTCATTCCGGAACATTTCAAGAACTTTGAAAGTTTCTTCAAGTGCAGTCAAAAAAACAAAACATCAAGCGCTATGATGAAACTGTCTCTCATGTGGACCGCCACAGGAAAAGAAGACCCAGAGTTACCTCTGCTGCAGAGGATAAGTTCGTTAGAGTTACCAGCCCAATTCAATGCTTCAGAGTTTAAGTAGACATCTCAACATCAACTGTTCAGAAGAGACTGCGTGAACCAGGCCTTCATGGTCAAATTGCTGCAAAGAAACCACTACTGAAGAACACCAATAAGAAGAGACTTGCTTGGGCCAAGAGACACGAGCATTTAATTTTTTCTTTTTAACTAAGCAAGTCAGTTAAGAACAAATTCTTATTTACAATGACGGCCTAGGAACAGTGGGTTAACTGCCTTGTTCAAGGGCAGAAAGACAGATTTTTACCTTGTCAGCTCGGGGATTCGATTTAACAATCTTTCAGTTACTGGCCCAATGCTCTAACCACTAGGCAACCTGCCGACATTAGACCGGTGGAAATCTGTCCTTTGGTCTGATGAGTCCAAATGTGCGATTTTTGGATCCAACCGCAATGTCTTTGTGAGACGCAGAGTAGGTGAATTGATGATCTCCGCATATGTGGTTCCCACAGTGAAGCATGGAGGAGGTGTGATGGTGCTTTACTGCGGACAGTCTGATTTGTTTAGAAGACAAGGCACACTTAACCAGCATGGCTACCACAGCTTTCTGCAGCGATACGCATCTAATCTGGTTTGTGCTCAGCGGGACTATGATTTGTTTTTCAACAGGACAATGATCAAACACACCTCCAGGCTGTGTAAGGGCTATTTGACCAAGGAGGGTGATGGAATGCTGCATCAGATGACTTGGCCTCCACAATCACCTGACCTCAAACCAATTGAGATGGTTTGGGATGATTTGGACTGCAGAGTGGAGGAAAATCCACCAATAAGTGCTCAGCATGTGGGAACACCTTCAAGACTGTTGGAAAAGCATTCTGTTAGCTGGGTACAATATCTACAGAGCAGGCAGAGGTGGAGGTATTGCCATCTATGTTAAATGCAACCTAGATGTCACGGTGTCCATTTCAACTTCTGTTCCGAGACAGTATGACTGCTTAGTTCTAAAATGTGGTCCTTGGTCATAATGCACTAACGCTAGCGGGAGTTTATCGCCCACCCTCAGCTCCAGTATCTGCTCTATGCAAAATATTTGAGTTAATGTCTAATTATGCAAACTCTGAATTATTATCGGAGATCTCAATCTGGACTGGCTGATGCCAGCGTCACTTAAAGACATTTGTAATGAACTAAATAACTATACCTACCCGTCCTAATCCAAAAGATCTGGAAAAATCTACATTAATAGACCTCATCTTAAATACACCTCATATAGCTAGGGGGTTATTTGCAAATGACAGTGACCACTGCCCTATTACATGTATCAGAGACACTAGGCAACAAAAAAAAAAGACATCTGTATAATTCTAAAGAAAAACTATAAACACTTCTCTGAGCAAGCCTTTATCCATGGCCTTTATTTCTCAGAGCTTTTATCCGTAAACTGCATAATGGACCCAATTTCTTTTAGTTCGATTTTTACCTCCATGGCTGATAAACAAAGCCCGTTAAAAGCAACTTCCGGAGACACATTTTTTAAAAAAATAAACAAACTAATCCTTGGTTCTCCTCTCATTTGAAAATCCTTTTCCTGCAAAAGAATAAAGCATGGGCCTTGGCGAGGAAAACTGGTGAAACAGCTGATTGGCTGCTTTTATGCATCTGAGGAATAAAATAGGCAAAACTCGAGGTATTTTCTTAGTGCTATGACAGTCTGCTGGTGATCCCTCTAAACTATGGAAAACCGTTAACTCACTTAAAACGAGGAAATTCAACGTCCCTGCCGAAGCAAATTACATCGGAATCAGTGACTGAACTGAAACTTGATGTTTTTAATAAGCACTTTATTTCTGCTGGTTTTCTTTAAAAGAAAAATGGCAAACATGATCCTGACCGGTCTATTGTTTCAGCCCCTCGGCCTGATGTGGAAAATTGTAAGCCCGTTTTTAATATCCAAAAAGTCACAGAAGATGAGGTCTTATCTGCACAATCTGCTATAGATCGTAAGAAATGGTTAGGCGTTGACAATCTGGATCCATATTTACTCAAGTGTGCGGCTCCTACAGTTGAAATCGGAAGTTTACATAGCCAAATACATTTAAACTCAGTTTCACAATTCCTGACATTTAATCCTAGTAAAAATTCCCTGCTTAGGTCAGTTAGGATCACCACTTTATTTTAAGAATGTGACATGTCAGAATAATAGGAGAGAATGATTTATTTCAGCTTTTATTTCTTTCATCACATTCCCAGTGGGAATTAGTATTTGTTAGCATTGCCTTTAAATTGTTTAACTTGGGTCAAACACAAGCTTCCCACAATAAGTTGGGTGAAATTTGGCCCATTCCTCCTGACAGAGCTGGTGTAACTAAGTCAGGTTTGTAGGCCTCCTTGCTCGCACACACTTTCTGTTCTGCCCACAAGTTCTCTTTGGGATTGAGGTCAGGGCTTTGTGATGGCCACTCCAATACCTGGACTTTGTCACAACTTTGGAAGTATGCTTGGGGCCCATTGTCCATTTGGAAGACCCATTTGCGGCTAAGCTTCAACTTCCTGACTGATGTCTTGAGATGTTGCTTGAATATATCCACACAATTTCTCAGATGATGACATCTATTTTGTGAAGAGCAACAGTCCTTTCTGCAGCAAAGCACCCCCACAACATAATGCTGCCACCCCACAAATTTCTCCAAAAGTACTATCTTTGTCCCCATGTGCAGTTGCAAACCGTAGTCTAGCTGTTTTATGGTCGTTTTGGAGCAGTCGCTTCTTCCTTGCTGAGGTTTCAGGTTATGTCAATATAGGACTCGCTTTACTGTGGATATAGATGCTTTTGTACCCGTTTCCTCCAGCATCTTCACAAGATCCTTTGCTGTTGATCTGGGGTTGATTTGAACTTTTTGCACCAAAGTACATTCATCTCTAGGAGACATAACGAGTCTCCTTCCTGAGCGGTATGACGGCTGCGTGGTCCCATGGTGTTTATACTTGCGTACTATTGTTTGTACAGATGAACGTGGTACCTTCAGGTGTTTGGAAATTGCTCCCAAGGATGAACCAGACTTGTGGAGGTCTATAATTTTTTTTCGTCTGAGGTCTTGCCTGATTTCTTTTGATTTTCCCATGATGTCAAGCAAGGAGGCACTGAGTTTGAAGGTAGGACTTTAAATATCCACAGGTACCCCTCCAATTGACTCAAATTATGTCAATTAGCCTATCAGAAGCTCCTAAAGCCAAGACATAATTTTTCTGGAATTTTCCAAGCTGTTTAAAGGCACAATCAACTCAGTGTATGTAAACTTCTGACCCACTGGAATTGTGATCGAGTCAATTACAAGTTAAATAATCTTTCTGAACAATTGTTGGAAAAATGACTTGTGGCATGCACAAAGTAGAGGTCCCAAATGACTTGGCAAAACTATAGTTTGTTAATAAGAAATTTGTGGAGTGGTTGAAAAACAGGTTTTAATGACGCCAACCTAAATGTATGTAGACTTCTGACTTCAACTGTATATATTAATACATTGGCAAGGGCACTAGAATAGTCTGCTGAACCCGGGCCCATTCTACTGAAATCAAATGTCTACCATTTGCTTCTGTCTCCAGCCAAGTAGGGCCTACAGCAGCACATAGATCTTCTGCACAGACTGTCAGACTTGGGCCCTGACAGTGAATCGTAGTAAGACAAAAATAACAGTGTTCCAAAAAAGGTCCAGTAGGCAAGACAACAAATTCTATCCAGACTGTTGCCCTAGAGCACAAATTATTACACCTACCTCAGCCTAAACACCACAGGTAACTTCCACAAGGCTGTGAAAAATCTAAGGCAAGAAGGTCCTTCTAGGCCATAAAAAGGAACATAGATCCTAATTGGGAGGTTGAGTTTTGTCTAAAAATACTTCAATCAGTTAACAAACCCATTGCCCTGTATGGTTGCGAGGTCAGAGGTCCACTCACTAATCAAAAAGTCACAAAAATGAGAAACACCCAATTGAGACTCTGCAAAAATATACTTACTGGAAAACACAAAACAATGCAGGTATAGCAGAATTAGGACTATACCCGCTAGTTATCGAAATCTAGAAAATAGCTGTTAAATTCTATAACCACCTAAAAGGAAGCATTGCCCACACATTCCACCACAAAGCCCTCACCTACAGAGAGATGAACCTAGGGAAGAGTCTCCTCAGCCAGGTGAGCCCCAGGACAGAAACACATTTAGACCAAACCAAATTATGAGAAAGCAACAAAAAAAAACATTGACACACTGGAAAGAATAAACAAAAAAAACAGGAATGTTATTTGGCCTTAAACAGAGTGTACACAGTGGTAGAATACCTGACCACTGTGACTGACCTTAAATTAACAAAATCCTTGACTATGTACAGACTCAGCATAGAAGGCTATTGAGAGAGGACGCCAAAGCGTGTCATCTCGAGAGCCAGGTTTGCCCATGTGCCCACAAAATGAAGTGGAAACTGAGTTACACTTCCCAACCACCAGACCAAAAAATGTATGACCACATTAGAAACACATATTTCCAACAGCTCACAGACAAAGAATGTGAAAATAAATTAAACATTGATAAACTCCAATATCAGTTAGGCGAAATACCGCAGTGCCTTTACAGCAGCAAGATTTCTGTCCCATTGCCATGAGAAAAGGGCAGCCAGTGGAGCACAAACATTGTAAATACAACCTATATTCATCTAGTTATTTATTTTCCCTTTCATACTTCAACTACTTGCACATTGTTACAACACTGTACATAGCCAATAATATAACATTTGAAATGTCTATATACACTTTTAAAACTTGTGTAATCCATTTGCTTCAGCAATGTAAAACATATGTTTCCCATGCCAATAAAACACTTTGAAATGTAATTAAGAGAGAAAGTCAGGAGAATGGAACATAGTCCTTAACCAGAACAGAAGAGAAGTCTTCAACAAGGACACTGGCTCAAGGTATTGTGCACCAGTGGGTATAACATGTTTGACACACACACACAGACACACACGCCCCCTCACCCGTGCGGCCTCCTTTGCCACTTGTAGCTGGGTGATGAAGTGCGTGTCCGGAGTTGTGAGTGTGACTCTTTCGAACACACACTCCTGCACCTGGGCAATCATCAGGCGGACCAGCATGCATAGTGACGGGCCACTCATATCCAGACTGGGAGCGTTGGAGAAGTTCTCCTTCAGGTAGTTAAATGCACCTGGACACACACAATAGCTTTTACAAGTATGTTGAAACACAGTAATGACAGAGTAAAAGCAAAGCGCAACCAGAAGAGGTGTGTGTGTGTGTGTGTGTGTGTGTGCGCGCATCTCATGCCATGTTAATGCGAGTGTAAGAATGTGTGGTTACCTGCAGCTCTCTGGAAGGCGTCTATAGCACGGTCTATGCCAGCTGTAGCAGAGCGGTCCTGTCTGGCTCCTATCTGTGTGTAGAGAGCCCCCACGTTGAACAGCACACTGCCCTTCTCAAACGCCAACGCACGCTGGCACGACGGCACACCTGTTAGAGAGTCATACCTAGAGACAGAGCGGGGGATGGGCAGGTGTGAAAGAGAGAGGGAGGGGCAGTTGACAGTCTCAGAGCGTTCCCACAGCTCACTGACCTCATCACATCAGTCAACTTGAACAGAGCAATAATCAATCATGAGGCGTCAAAGCCAAAGGAACTGAATAATATTAAGAAATGCTATAGATGGAAGGAAAATAGGGCGGAAACCTAGTAGACAACAAATTCAATCCCTTTTAGACAACTTCCTGGACAAAACATTCCACTGAAATAGTGAAGTTGTAAACGTGGTAGTAGAAAACCTAAACAGTATATATGACCTCTCAGCTTCCCTATCAATCTAAAAATGTCAAGCAGACAACCTAAAAATGGACAACAATGACACATTTTGATGAAGAATGCAAAAACCTAAGAAAGAAACCTATACAACCAAATACAGAGACCCAGAAAACCTGAGCCTACAACTTCACTATGGTGAATCCCAAATAATATGGAAATACACTACCGAAAGAGATGGAACAATACATCAGAAATCAGCTCAATGTAATTGAAGAATCTAAACCACTTCTGGGAAGTTTGGAAAACACTAAACATTGAGTTGTCCATCCAAAACAAATGGATAAATATGGTATGGATAAAGCACTTCTCCAATATTTTTGGCTCTATAACAAAGAACACAGCAAAAACATACATGATCAAACACAAATCTTAGAATATCAACTATTGAAGACTGGAGAATCCAGTGGTTATGGCAATTACACTGAATGAACTACAGCACAAAATACAAACCCTCCAACGTAGTCACCCTGCACACCCTAATTGACAAACAAACCAAAACAAAGGCAAAGTCCTCCCATGCTTTTTTCATAAAAAAAAGAAGCTTGACTTCATTTGGCATGAGGGTCTGCTATACAAGTTGATGGAAAGCGGTGTTGGGGGAAAACATTCCAACATACAAAAAAAATCCATGTATACAAGTGTGGTTAAACATGGCCATGGGGTGAGACAGGGATGCAGCTTGAGCCCCACCCTCTTCAACATATATATCAACAAATTGGCGAGGGCACTGGAACAGTCTGCAGCACCTGGCCTCACCCTACTAGAATCTGAAGTCAAATGCCTGATGATCTGGTGCTTCTGTCCCCAACCAAGGAGGGCCTACAGCAGCACCTAAACACAGACTGTCAGACCTGGGCCCTGGCAGTAAATCGCAGTAAGACAAAAATAATGGTTGTTCCAAAAAAGGTCCAGTTGCGAGGACCACAAGTACAAATTCAATCTAGAGCCCACAAAACACTATACACACCTCGGCCTAAACATCAACGCCCCAGGGAACTTCCGCAAAGCTGTGAACGATCTGAGACAAGGAAAGAAGGGCGTTCTACACCATCAAAAGGAACATAAAATTCAACATACCAAATAGGATCTGGCTAAAAATACTTGAATCAGTTAAAGAACCCATTTCCTTTATGGTTGTGAGGTCTGGGGTCCGCTCACCAACCAAGACTTCACAAACACAAAAAAAAAAAGCTCTGCAAAAATATCCTCAGTGTACAAATTAAAACACCAAATAATGCATGCAGAGCAGAATTAAGCCGATACCAGATAATTATCGAAATTCAGAGAAGAGCCGTTAAACTCTACAACCACCTAAAAGGAAGAGATTCCCAAACCTTCCATATCAAAGACATCACCTACAGCGAGATGAACCTGGAGATGAGTCCCCTAACCAAGCTGGTGCTGTTCACAAACAGACCCCACAGTGCCCCAGGACAGCAACATAATTAAACCCAACCAAATCACGAGAAAACAAAAAGATAATTATTTCCAATGTGTCAAGTAATTAACAAAAAAAAACAGCGCAAACAAGAACGCTATTTGGCCCTAAACAGAGAGTACAATGTGGCAGAATACCTGACCACTGTGACTGACCCAAACTTAAGGAAAGCTTAGACTATGTACAGACCTAGTGAGCATAGCCTGGCCATTGAGAGAGGCTGCCGTAGGCAGACATGGCTCTCAAGAGAAGACAGGCTATGTGCACACTGCCCACAAAATGTGGAAACTGAGCTGCACTTCCTAACCTCCTGCCAAATGTATGACCATTTTAGAGATACATATTCCCTACAGATCACATAGACCCACAAAGAATTCAAAAACAAATCCAATTTTGATAAACTCCCATATATACTGGGTGAAATTCCACAGTGTACAATCACAGCAGCAAGATTTGTGACCTGTTGCCACAAGAAAAGGGCGACCAGTGAAGAACAAACACCATTGTAAATACAACCCATATTCCTGTTTATTTATTTTCCCTTTTGTACATCATTATAACACATAATATGTATGACATTTAAAATATCTCTATTCCTTTGGAATGTTTGTGAGTGTAATGTTCACTGTTCATTTCCCTTTTGTTTATCAATTTCACTTGGTTTGGCCATGTTAACATATGTTTCCCATGCCAATAAAGCCCTTTGAATTGAGAGAAGGGAGAGAAACAGAGGATGAGACTTGAACTAGAGAGGAGTAAGAGACGTGAGGGTGTGTGTGCATGCATGTGGTGGGTTGCAGTGTGTGTGTGTGCGCACGTCTGGTTTGGGTGTATACCAGTGGAAGTGGACTCCTAGTGTTCTGTGTGGGGGGAAGAACCTCTGGTCCAGGTAGTATAGTTGGTTATAATACTCCATCAGAAGCTCCAAACCGGCTTCATTACGACTGGGGGTACGCATGGCCTGTTGACAACACACAGATAATACACACATTAACACTCAACGCAACAACATACATATTTACAGCCACTGAGAAGCAACCAGTCAGCCAATAGTCACTGAGTACATTTACATGCACAGTAATAATTGGATATTCAAATGATTATGGTGGTAGTCAGATTACATGACTATTGTGTAAACACCTTACTCTGCTCATATTAATTGGCGTAAAGTCCAAATCGAAGTAAATGTACGTCAATTAAAACACCTGGTTTTCTGAGCAATCTTTCAAATCATTAGGACATGTAAACACCTTAAGTTTTCTTTATATAAATTGGCATTCCAGCTGTGCATGTGCTAGCACCAGCCGAGAGCCTTCCTCTTTAGCGACGCAAGTTCGGAACAACTGAAGTCTTAGAAGTAATTTTCACATACAAACTTTATATGTCCGAACTCAGAATCAAATATGATTCCCAAAAATAACATGGCCGCTGTGATAGAACCTTTATTTTGATTGGTGATTTTCTGCATTTATCAGTGTCATCAGGTAGCCTGATTTCAGAGGTGTCCATGTAAACAGGATTATTAGGGAAAGCATTCTTCTTGCAAAGCATGTAAACGTTTTAATCAAACTATTATATTAAATTTGACCATCCATAGTAAATCACATTTTTGCATGTAACCGTACTCAATGTCATAAATCCACTAGGTGGCAGCATCTTCAACAGCATGAGCAGTTAGTTAGCATTTCAAGCAGAGGGTATCGAACCTGTCTGAGCTCCATAAACTCCTTGATCTCCTTCTCAAACAAAGAGCTGTCCTCTCCATAATGCTCACAGATAACGTCCTGACAGAGTGAAGAAAAATGAGAGATACATATTAAATAAAGTGAGTACTGAGAACGAGCAAGAGAGATATTATCCATTGTCCTCACCTTGAGGGAGGCCGTAAGGTCCAATCGTCCTTACCTTGAGAGGGACAGTGAGGTCCACTTCCTTGGTCTCCTTCAGACCCAGTGGGATCATGGGAACATTGATGGCTTCACTTAAGGAGAGAGACCAACACGTGTTAAATTACTTTTGTCACAAACCTCCACAGAAAAACCCAAACCTCCCTCCCCATCTGTCTCCCTGTACTATTAGAGTAACTATATTAACCAGTAGCCCCTCCCCATGGGGTAATTAATGACAGTAATCACAGGATTTGTCCCCCTTGTGACCCTGCGCTTCAGCTGGGATGGAAGAAACCTCAGAACTGTGCCTGGCTAACACAAACACACCTCGCTTCCTTACTGGCATTCCAGGCAACTCATTAGGCTATAATTAGCGCCCCCCACCAGGGTGTGTGCTTTCACACCAGGCTGATCACTAGAAACAGACTTCAATTTCGGAGGTTTTAAAAAAGGTCCTGAGAACGGCGATATGCCTTCATTGGCTCTCACAAAACAAAAATAGCAATATTATTGCCCAGCACTGGCGCGAACTCATGATACTCGGGAGGGCGAAGAGCACTACTCTGATCACGGCCCCATGGCAGTTCACAATGCTCTAACAAGCCGGGAGAATACTTGATGATAGTTCATGGAAACAGCACCTTGTTTTTGTAAAGCCTTCCCAAACCATAGCCCTAACCTTAAAGGAAAACTCCACCCAAAAACTATTAATCCATTGTTGATAACGTCCCAAAATGTTTTGCTGGTCAGCAGTCAAGTTGTCAAGATATACAACTTTCATAATACAGAAATCATCCCCGTATGACGCATCATATGATGCAAAATGCGTCACACAGGGATGATTTCTGATATTCTGTATATGAAAGTTACATATCTTGACAACTTGATTACTGACCAGCAAAACATTTTTGGGACGTTATCAACAATGGACTAATGAAACAAATACCAAAAGTTCTCAGGTGGAATTTTTAATTAGCCACTTGGAATGAATACCTAAATGTAACCTTGAGTTGTTTCCGTTTTAACCTTGGTAACCACGTGGAATTAACCTTGGTAACCACGTGGAATTAACCTTGGTAACCACGTGGAAGTAACCTTGGTAACCACGTGGAAGTAACCTTGGTAACCACGTGGAAGTAACCTTGGTAACCACGTGGAAGTAACCTTGGTAACCACGTGGAATTAATGCATTAAAAAAAAGACATTCATCCATAATACATCAAATTTGTAAGTAAAACTATGAGATCTTGTTGTTCACATGTTACCTCTCGGTCTGGTAGACCTCCATATTGCTGTTGAGTTCCTCTAGCTCTTCCTTCAGTAGCTGCAGGTTAGAGTTGACAAAGCTCAGCTCTAGAGCCACAGTCTCCTTTACCTTGTTGTTAGTGGTGGCTCTGCAACAAACATGTTCATATCAGATTATATTAGGACAATATAGAAAAATACCATACAGAAACAGGATAATGCATTTTGTCCATTTGTCAAATGGACAACAGTGCGTTTGATGACATAAGCTTTCGTTACTATGGATGACTGGCGGATCTGATATAAACAACGCTAACATTTTAGAACTTTCCTCAAACTCCGAGGCATCACTTCGTTGTCATGGTATCCGACAGACACTTCTCTCCACATCACAGAAATCCTGGGTACTCCCCCTGGTTACGCAATTCTGGAGCCCCGAGGAGTTTTGGGCTGATAACTAACTCACACAAAGCAATTAGCCCAAATGGTGGTTATTTAACTACAATGACCAGAATACATTGAGCCTTCCACTTGTCCAGGCAAGTCTCGTAGGGCAGACTGATACGGCGAAGGAGAGGGACAGAACGCCAGATCGAGAAGGATAGAGAGCAGTTGTTCCTTCGTGAGGCATCTCTATCTGACAATACATGATCTAAGTAATTCATTGTTGGTATTCAGAAGTCATAAAAATATGCTTGATCTACTTTGAAGAACCACTAAAATAGTGATTGTCAGAAAGCAGCGCTATAGCCAGCTACTAGTCTATATGGGATGACTTGTTGGGACAGAGACACCACCTGAGAAGAGATGATCAAATAAAAAAATGTCACAAAGGAAGTATTTTATTGATGTAAAGTAATGTGAATAATGGATAATAAGTGATACGCAGTAATGAACAGTCACTGCCATCATGGGGCTTTTATTAATTGCTTTATTCTGTGTTGTTACAGCATGCAACCCACATCATGCATTTGTTTAAACCAAATCAAAAACGTGACTATTTTTCAAAAACTGAACAGACTTCAAAACGCTATTATCGCTCAGCACAGACAACTGTGATTAACTTGGATGAGAAAGCCACTCCCTTTGCCAGGTGACAATTAGGACTCAACGAGAGCCAGTCTTTCAACCACAACAGGAGACTTGTCCCGGATTAGAAGACCGACACACACACACACACAAAAGGTTAGGCATGTTGACACCTGTCTGAGGCTAAGAGAGACAAAGGTAACCCCCCCCACCCCCCCAGGCACAACAATAAACACCAGCCCACAGTATATAAACACACTGTCCTGTTACACCAGCCCACAGTATATAAACACACTGTCCTGTTACACCAGCCCACAGTCCTGTTACACCAGCCCACAGTATATAAACACGCGGTCCTGTTACACCAGCCCACAGTATATAAACACGCTGTCCTGTTACACCAGCATGCCGCCACATGACATCATCAGCCAATCAGAAGCTCTAATGAGATGCACCCCCTCCCCTCCTAGGTTCTCCAATCATCCTTCATTAGTCTCGGTCACTCCCTTTCCCCTCCTCACCCTAGCTCCTACCACCACAAACCAGTTCACAGACAACTCATCGTGTGTGTGTGTGTGTGTGTGTGTGTGTGTGTGTACACGCGTGACTGGCGTTGAACCCGAGAGTCCTGCATCATGCCAAATGACTAGGTCGGAACTAATGCAAGTCTTCAGGTCTCAGGCAAGGTTAGACTGCTAATAACAAGAAGACGGTTCACTGAACTACTTCCATTACACATGTGGGTGTGGGACACTGGTGAGGATAAACATGTCTCCCACTGAAACCCAGAGGTGAGATTCCTGCAGACAGCTGCCCTCCCTAGGAAAATCTCTCTCTGCATGGGAATGGGAAGGGAAAGGTGCAGCAGCTGGACAAGAAAGCCTGTTGATTGGTGGCGCCAGGGGTCTCTGTGATCCAGTCTCAATAGAGGGGGAAGGAAGGGACAGGACTGGGTGCACACATACGGGCCTAAATATTTACTGTGCGACCTGGAATTTCAATTTAGGAGCATCAGCTTAAATACCAAATGTCTCAATGCTCAGTGCTCCTTGTAAAAAAGTACAGCATAGAGCCCTGCCCCTCTTATGTGGTTGTCTCTATAGGGCCAAACAGCAAATTCTGAAGTAGGACAATTTGAGTCATGTCCTAGCCTCAGAGGACTCTGAATCAACTATAAAAAGCTGGTGAATGGGATACATGGTGCATGACATCTCTACTAATTCAATGACTAGGCTAATCTTATTCTATTTCCCTTATGCTAGCTTTTCTCAAAACCTAAAAAAAAAACAAGTGAGGGGAGGGAGGGTTGACACACGGTTCTCTTTCAATTAGCTTGATGTTGTTTATCTTATGACCGCCTGACTCAGCAGCTAAACAGCCCACTAAAGAAAAAGGGAGCACACTGCTCTGCTTTAATTCAGAGCTACGTCTCCTCTCCCCAATCTCCTGCTCCTCATCCTCTCTGATGGATGAATGTGGATGTTAAAGACAGTGTCCAACGTACCATAGCTCTGCTCCTCTACATAACCACTCAGACACACCATGTCCTTCAGTGGCCCTCACAGTAACACTGTACATATACAAGCGTGGGATGAATGATGAACTGTTTGAAAGGATCAGAATGACGTTAATGCCCTGAGAGAGGTTGGTTTGATGTGCTATAAAACCCTAGGTCAGCTTTGATGTCCTGCCACCAGCCTCTTTCTTCCTCTGAAATAAAGTCAGAATTACTTTAAAGAAGACAGAATGAGAACAGGCTGTATTATAACTGTACAAGTACAGGTCAGAGAGACAGTATGTGTGTTTGATAAGACCATCCAACTGGCAAGTTGCACTTTAAAACTGAGGGGGGGGTGGGGGGGGGAATACAAAATAAACTTAATCAAACCTGCCGATTGACCACACAGACACACAGAGAGCCATAAAACAAGGTGGTGTGTTTTGGGGGCGTTCCCCATACACCCTAAAATCGTTTGGTAGATCCATCTGCTAGTGTTTATATGTGATACAGCTCAATGTTTCCACAGGTAGTGGGGCTCTGGGTTCCTTCTCCCACCACAGCGTGGGAAGTGGCCCCAGAGCTGCCCAGGAGGAGAGTGTACACACAGGATCAGAGACAATATTTGTCCACTGGTACAATGACCCGTCCCTTCCCTCACCCACCCCAGCTCACCTGAAGAGGTTTTCAGCCCCAGCCCTCATCCTCATCTCCTTGTTGATCTGCTGGTTGATACGAGCTCTACGATGCTGCAGCTTACTGCGCTGGGTCTGCGAGCACGGATCACAACCCTGGAGAGAAGGGTGGGGGGGAATAGATTGTGGATAACGCATAACATGGTCAAACAGAGTACTCTTAGCCGAACAGGTAGGTTGGTGGACTGTTCAGTGGATTACATAACAAAGCCCTGCAATAGATACATCTGAGCACCCCGTTAGTTTCCCTCCCTGATTAAGTATGAGTGATTAACCCTTCACACTTGTGTACGGGTTAAAAATGGCAGATTTGAACACCGGTAAGAGCCTAAATTGGAATGCAATGGCTGTACAGTAACATGCTCTACATGATGTCAGAGTTCAGTGTCTCTGCCTCACAGCTCTGTATGGGTTTCTAATGACAGCCGGTCTGATCTTCAGCACTGCGCACGACAAGAAGTTACCCACATCCCTACTGTTAGTTGGGCAACTGTTGTCTGAGTGAGCGAAATACAGTAAATTATGAGGACTCAAAGCATTTTGAAAGAGGAGACGTTGAGGATTATAATAAATACCACTTTGATGTCATACAAGCAAACCAAAACATCTATACGGTCCAAATGTGCACTTCACATTTCAATATCATAAAACGAATGTAATATACAGTGTCAACGTTTATCACTATTATGTTTGATGTACAGTTACATCGATGACATGGCGTTATACCCTGGGTTGTCCTGAACACAGTGAACCTGTGCTTTGTTATATTATGAAGAAAACCGCGGACAACACACTCACGACTCTATTCATTGCACACCAAAATTACAATCTGCTTCTCTGAATTGCCATGTGAAAGCTTATCACTTTTTATTTTATTTAACCAGGTAGGCCAGTTGAGAACACGTTCTCATTTACAACTGGCCAAGAAAGCAAAGCAGTGTGACAAAACAGAGTTACACATGGAATAAACAAACATACAGTCAATAACAATAGAAACATCTATTTACAATGTGTGCAAATGAAGTAAGGAGGTAAGGCAATAAATAGGCCATAGTAGCTAAGTACTAAGATAGCATTTTATAAATTTAGCTAGTCATTTTGGCAATAGAACAAGCTTTCAAATTATTCCCACCTGACCCAGATTGCAATTTATAATGGACTGTTTTTGGATTGCTTAAAAACAACAGTTATTGTGTAAAGGCAGGTGTAGGTCTGTGTTCTAAACACAACTACAAGTGTACATGCTTTAATTCCTTAACAGCACAGCTAGGAGAGCTTGAAAAAGCACCTTATAGTTGAAAACTTCTTTAAGTCATAAAAGTGCATTGAAATGACTTAGGAACTGTGTACACTTTAGATAAGGTGTGCAGCCACTTGGAAACCCCAGTTACACCGCTCACCCCAAATTCTCCTATCATTTTCTTATGTTACTGAATGGATCCGGAGTATTTTCAGATTTAAAATAAACATGAAATTCAACAGTGTAATGTTTGGATTCAGTCTTGTGTTAGGTGAACTGCTGTGTCCTCACCTTTAATCGAATGTTCCCATAATCTCCAAACTGTTCCCTTTAAATTGCTACCATGGTTATGCATATGCTCTCCATATTTCTTGTGTTCGAAACCTTTCAAATTTGGCCCTATCCATACATGTAAAGGGTTAAGACCACCCTCCTCCGTCATAGTTAGGATCAGATAGCCCATTACATTGGCAACAGGATCCCCGTGGCGATGGTTGCCAAGAGACCAAGCCCCAGTAGAACTCAGTCAGTAACCTGCTGTGAGGTAAGTCCTTAGACGTCATGGCCCACGGAGCGGAGGAGACTCGGAATACCTTACACCTGACTACGATAGAAATACAGCCACCAAAGGTTAGCAGTGCTCTTTTTTCCAACACCAACTTCATCCACCACATTATAAGTGGCTAAGATGGGCTCTGAGATCTCATCTTAGAAGACATGAGGCTGGGAAGAGGGGGTGAGCTATCGTCACTGGTAAAGGGTGAGCAATTGCCACTTGCTGCTAGGAGATAAGAGCCTAGATCAAGACTGTACTAGTGTCTGATGATGCTGCTGCACCATACTATGAGTAGAGCTGGACTGGGGTCTCAACCCAGGACACCTGAATCCACTGTAGTCTTCCTTCAGTCTGCTGATAAAGGACAAGACATGCCAACATGTAGGCCTACAATCATCGGGAAATGAACAGAAAATGACAGTTGATGTTCTGTGGGCAGATGCAATAGGACCCCCCCTTTAAACCAACCCTCTCCATTTCCTTCCCTCTCCCACCTCCCTTCATCCACCTCTCTGAGTTGTTTGTTTTGTGAGCGTGCACCCAGTAATCCTCAGAGTGCTTGTAGGGATTAGGGTGCTAGCCTAGCCATGCTCCAGTAGCCTGCCTTCAGTCCCCTGCTCCATTCTTCCAGTTTAGCCATAGCCATGCTCCAGTTCCAAGCCTCCAGCCCACTGTCCCAGCTCAGCCATAGCTGTCCTCCAGACCCAGGGCCCCAGCCCCAGCTCAGCCATAGCTGCCCTCCAGACCCAGGGCCCCAGCCCACTGCCCCAGCTCAGCCATAGCTGCCCTCCAGACCCAGGGCCCCAGCTCAGCAATAGCTGCCCTCCAGACCCAGGACCCCAGCTCAGCCATAGCTGCCCTCCAGACCCAGGGCCCCAGCTCAGCCATAGCTACCCTCCAGACCCAGGGCCCCAACCCACTGCTCAGCCATAGCTGTGCTCCAGGCCCAAGCCAGGGGACAGCAGGGGTACAGCAGGGGGTGAAATGGGGTAACTAGGCTCTCCTAGCCACAAACCATCTGTACCATGACACCCCCCAACTGGACAGTATCCTACTCCAATCTACCCCCCATGATGCAATAGCAGACCCCCAACCTAAGTCACCAAAAGTTCACCAACATAAGGCAACTCAATGCAGGTCCAGGATACCCCTCAATGAATCTGTCAATGATTCAGTAATGACACTGCATGGAAATGCATGTCAATAATAAATCACTTTGAAGAGTACATAGTTGATCTGGTATTTATTTGTATATTATTGTATCGTCATAGCATATGCTGTCAATTTTCCGTTTGAGCGTGTAATATAAAAGGTGTTGGTACAGTACCGTGTTTTTGGAACTAAAACTGCGTATCCCTCACCTTTCTGATACTCCCGTTGTGACTCCCCTCCTCCATCCGTGCGGGAAGCGCCAACTCCTCGTCTGAGCCAGCGTCAGACATCTCTGGCTCTCTACAACAGAATGTCCCAAGGCCGTTCATTTGTACAAAATAAAAACACCACTTTCCTCCCGTTCTACTCTAGCCAACCCTACCAGTTATTGTCACGGCATTTCTAAGGCAAGCAGACAGTGTTATATAGTGTCTATGGTTGCAACAATATCGAAACTAGAAACAAGTGAACTGGGATTGAATAGATGAGCTCGTTCTGCCTAGCGGTTTATGTTTGTAGCATAGCATTGTCCCACAACTAAACATTACACTTGCCTCGTCGCAGGTTCTTCTCCCATCATCAAGCCAGGACGCTATACAACTTGTTGCACCAATACTTGCAGGCAAGGGTCTGTTGTGGTGGATGGAAAGAGAGCAAATCAACATAGGAAAGACCCGTAACAAAACAATCACGGTCTAATTTTACAATTTGCATTCGCGCAACTCTCTCACACAATACAAACGAAATAACTCGTGGTGTGGCTTTATTCCAGGAGGCGGTGTCTTTAAATGCAAAATAACCAATGACATAGCACCTACATTAGTTGACGTAGATTTTTACGAATCAAAATATGATATTTCTCTAACTGACAAGATAAACTGTCCAATTGTGAATCCCATGGGCGATGGCAAAATTGTGGAATTACAGTTGCCCATAGCAACGGTTTCCACTATAAACAGTTAACTGTAAGTAAATGTCATCTAAAAATGTAATCTACGTAATCCCAAAAGTAATTATTTAGAGGACCTTGACCTTAAACAAACATTAGTAATTCTGCCTTCTAAAACAAAGGATACATTCCCACCTTTCTGTTAAAAATAGCTATACATTGATGAAGTGTAGTCACTTTTGAGGACACAAACTCAAGTACACAGTACAAATATGATACAAATTTGAAAATATGAAATATTTTACAGTATATGATGCATTTCCTATTCAACAAAACTGTATGAATAAGGGTTGAAATTACTTATAATTTGATTATACTGTATTTAGAAAGCTATACAACTAACTATAAGATTTCACCTTCCTTATAACTGTAAAATACGTATCTGTATGTTTAGTGTTAGAGTAAATGTGTATATTTTCTAAAGATGTCTCTTGATCAAAACAACTGCTCCCATTGCTGTGAACGTCCCATGGAGCTCTATTTTAGGGTCCGTTCCTAAATTCGCTCTGGCTATCTGTTCGATTTCAGAGCACTCTCATCTGTGTGGCAAAGCGCAGAACAACTGATGAATTTGCTAACGCTCAACACCGGTTGAATATGGCTGGTGTCTGTAAACTTACCCCAAAAAGGGGTAAGACAGTCTCCAACGATATGGATAACATGAAACCTCTAAAAGCCTAACACAGAACCCAAACCGGCTGCGCGTGTGCGCCATCGTGCCATCGCGTGCGCAATCATTGTCCCCGTACACCAAACGCGATCACAACACGTAGGTTAAAATATCAAAACAAACTCTGAACCAATAACATTCATTTGGGGACAGGTCGAAAAGCCATTAAATATGTATGGAAATTTAGCTAGTTAGCTTGCACTTGCTAGCTAACGTTAATTTGTCCTATTTAGCTATCTTGCTGTTGCTAGCTAATTTGTCCTGGGATATAAACATTGAGTTGTTATTTTACCTGAAATGCACAAGGATCTCTACTCTGACAAATTAATCCACACATAAAACGGCCAACCGAATCGTTTCTAGTCATCTCTCCTCCTTCCAGGCTTTTTCATCTTTGAACTTATATGATTGGCATCTAAACTTTCATAGTATTACCACGACTATTGGCAACAAAGTTCGTCTTTCAATCACCCACGTGGGTATAACCAATGTGGAGATGGCACATGGGTACCTGCTTCTATAAACCAATGAGGAGATGGGAGAGGCAGGACTTTCAGCGGTGATCTGTGTCAGAAATAGAAAGGAGTTCTATTTTAGCCCTTGGCAACACGCAGTTGACATTAATGAAACTGCTTATTACAGTTACTAATAAGCACACTCATTAAGAAAATGACTGTAAAAACTGTTAAATCCACGTAGGTTGATGAGGAATTAAAAAATGGTATGGTTGAGAGGGATGGCAAAGAAGTCTGGCTGCACAACTGATTGGAAAACATAGTGCAAATTGAGAAATCATGTGACTAAACTGAATAAAAAGAAGAATAAACTACACTATGAAACACATATAAATGACATAAAGAATGATAGTAAAATACTTTGGAGCACCTTATTTGAAATTTGGGGCAATTCATTGATCATTCATTGAATCAGATGGTTCCTTCATCACAAAACCCACTGATATTGCCAATCACTTTAATCATTTATTAATTGGCAAGATTATCACATTTATGCATGGCATGCCAACAACAAACGCTGACACTACATATCCAAGTATAGCTGATCAAATTATGAAAGACAAGCACCATAATTTTGAATTCCGTAAAATGAGTGTGGAAGAAGTGAAGAAATTATTGTTGTCTATCAACAATGACAAGCCACCGGGGTATGACAACTTGGATGGAAAATGACTGAGGAGAATAGAGGACGGTATTGCCACTCCCATTTGCCATGTTTTCAATCTAAGCCTACTAAAGAGTGTGCAAGGTCTCCTCTCCTTGTCTGTCGAATCAACCAGTGTGTTTTCCCATTAAATTCCCTAGCCCTTGTCTGTCAAATCAATCAGTGTGTTTTCCCATTAAATTCCCCAGCCCTTCACTCCAGTTGGCTCTGATTGATTCCGGAGCTGCCGAGAATCTCTGCATTACGCATTCCTTTGGTTCCCCTACAGTCACCCAATCCAGTTCGAGCCCTGGAATATTGTCCAATAGGGACAGGGCTCATACATCACATTACTGTTCCTGTTTCTTTGCTGATCCATGACACTCATTCAGAGCAGATCACTTTCTTGATTATAGACACCCCCACACATCCCATTGTTTTAGGTCTTCCCTGGTTGAGTTTGCAGAACCCGGTTATTTCCTGTTCCGAGAGGAGACTGCTGGTTTGGTCGCAGGAGTGTCAGGGGAGGTGTCTCGCCGGTGTCTGTCAACACCACTACGGTGGAAAGTCCGGACTGTGCTCCTAAACTGGATTTACCGGAGGAGTACCAGGATCTGCACTGGGTTCTCTCAAAGACCCAGGCTGCACGCCTGCCTCCCCATCGCCCCTGGGACTGTGCCATTGACCTGTTGTCTGACGCATCCCTCCTGAGAGGACATGTCTATCCCCTCTCCTATGCAGAGACTGAGGACATGGAGACCTATGTAAAGGAGAGACTCCAGCAGAGTTTTATCCGCCCCTCTAAATCACCAGCCTCCTCAAGCTTCTTTTTTGTCAAGAAGAAAGATGAGGGACTGCGCTCTTACATTGATTATGGAACACTGAACAAGGCCACCGTCAAGTTCAGCTATCCTTTACCACTCATCCCAACCATCATTGAACAAATGCGAGAATTACAAGTATCTCGTAATGCCCTTTGGCCTGTCTAATGCTCCTTCAGTATTCCAGGCCTTCATCAACAAAGTGTTTCGGGACCTGCTGGGACGAGGCGTAGTGGTCTATATAGACAACATCGTGGTCTATTTTGCTGACCGCGTCCAGCTTGTCTCGTTAGTCAGGTCTGTGCTGAGAAGACTGTTGAAGTATGATCTATATATATGTTAAAGAGGAGAAATGTTTGTTTTTCCAGCGGTCTGTGTCCTTTTTGGGCTACCTCATCTCCACGGAGGGAGTGGAGATGGAGGAGCAACGCGTCAGCGCAGTCAGGTCATCCGAACAAAGCTGCGGCCCTGCTCTTTCTACTCTAAGCAGCTGAGCCCCGCCCAGAAGAACTACGACATAGGGGACCAGGAACTCTTGGCGGTCAAGAAGGCTCTGAAGGCACAGTGGCACTAACTGTCAAGGATCCCCCGGTACTGCTGCTCATTCTGTTCACCAGTTCTGGAGGTCTACGTCACCGGCTTTCTAGGCATCACTGAACGGGATTCATTATCATCAACCTGGAATGTCTTGTCTGATTACACACACCTGGTTCCCATTTCCCCTGATTAGTATGTTATATATGTGCCCTCTGTTCCCTCTGTCTTTGTCGGATATTGTTCCCATGTCCGTTGGTCGTGTGAGTGCCTATGTTTTGGTGCAGCTGTTATGCTGCGTGCTTTATATACTCAGCACAAAAAGAAAAATCCAAATAACTCCACAGATCTTCATCGTAAAGGGTTTAAACACCGTTTCCCATGCTTGTTCAATGAACCATAAAGAATTAATGAACATGCTTCTGTGGAACGGTCGTTAAGACACTAACAGCTTACAGACGGTAGGCAATTAAGGTCACAGTTATGAAAACTTAGGACACTAAAAGAGGCCTTTCTACTGACTCTGAAAAACACCAAAAGAAACATGCCCAGGGTCCCTGCTCATCTGCGTGGACGTGCCTTAGGCATGCTGCAAAGAGGCATGAGGACTGCAGATGTGGCCAGGGCAATAAATTGCAATGTCCGTACTGTGAGATGCCTAAGACGGCACTGTCTCAGGCATCTCACATAGCGCTCTCTTTACAATCCCCAAGTCAAGAACAGACTGTGGGAGGCGCATAGTACTACACAGAGCCATGGCAACATGGAACTCTATTCCACATCAGGTAACTGGTGCAAGCTATAAAATCTGATTTAACAAACAGATAAAAATACACCTTATGGAACAGCGGTGACTGTGAAGACACACACACACACACACACACACATGATAAGACACGCACTCTAAACACACGTAGACATGGGTGTTGTATTGTAAATATGTGATAGTGGAGTAGTGGCCTGAGGGAACACGCTAAATGTATTGGGTAAAGTGTTATGAAATTTAATATTTTAAATTGTATATAACTGCCTTAATGTTGCTGGACCCAGGGAGAGTAGCTGCTACCTTGACAGCAGCTAATGGGGATTCTTAAATATGAAGAAAAAAAGTCTTTACCAAACAATGTTATTTTTTACAACATCAAAATACGTAGTTTACACATGGTTTTTACAGCTA
Organism: Oncorhynchus clarkii lewisi; assembly: GCF_045791955.1. Taxonomy (NCBI): domain Eukaryota; kingdom Metazoa; phylum Chordata; class Actinopteri; order Salmoniformes; family Salmonidae; genus Oncorhynchus; species Oncorhynchus clarkii. The sequence continues at coordinate 80,609,370 of NC_092151.1, read as the reverse complement.
ATACAAATCACTAAAGTAATTAATCATTTCTAGCATAATAGGCCAAACCAACCAAATAAATACCCAAAGATCTATCTTCAACCAATCCCCAAAATATCCAGACTTCGTCCATTCAGCAAACCTAAAACAGGTTTTAAACGTTATAATAAGACATTTGAAGAAATAAATACAGCAAATTCTGAGTATCTACCTGAAACTGCTTTATTTTAAATGTAAACTTACACATGGTTTTAAAAACAGAGTAATAATACTGGACAGTCAGCATATAGATACAGAGAGTTATTGGCGAGTTTGACATAGAAGCCCCTAGGTCTAGAAGCGGCATTGTAGTTAGCCTGAACAGCCACCAGTGGACGCTGTTTCACCCGTTCAAACTATAATGTAAAGTAGGGGGGAAGAGAAGAGAATAGGGACATTTATTTCCGCTATTATTTTACAGATATAAAGTAAGCTACAGTATCTTCAGCCTGCTCTGAAGTCCATTATCATATATATATCTATATGTTCTTTCTTTTTTTAAACAGGTTCTGACAGTATACCTGTGTGATAAATAAAACAGGTACATACAATGAAGAATTAGTAGATAAAGGAACTGATGGAGATAGACAGGAGGGTTAAAGAGAGAAGAATAGAGAAAGACAGGGTATGCATCCCAAATGACACCCTATTCCCTATAGTGCTCTAGTTTTGAAAGACAGTGCACTGTGAAGGTAATAAGGTGCCATTTGGGATGCAGAGGTTGAAGCGTTACATGGGTTGAAGTTGCCCCCCAAACAACAGATTAAAAGTCAGATTAATCAGCCCCCTTTGATTAGAAATGCCAACAAAACCTGACCTTACCCCCGAAAAATCCACTCAAAAACTATCTTTAGTCCACTTTGATATTACAGAATTAAGGGTTTAACATGGTCCACACACACCAACACAGTTGTGAAGAGGGCACGACAGCGCCTTTTCCCCCTCAGGAAGTTTAAAAGATTTGGCACGGGCCCTTAGATCCTTAAAAAGTTCTACAGCTGCACCATTGAGAACATATTGACTGGCTGCATAACCACTTGGTACGGCAACTGCAAGGCTCCCGACCGCAAGGTAGTGTATTATATTATAGTATATTTTAGTATATTATAGTATACTGAAAAGCCCTTTAAAAATACATGACAATATGACATGCAGTGTTAGTAAGTCTCTAATGAACACAGTAATACAAGTCCTGTTCATGCTCTCCCAGGTAAAGGAAGAGGAGTCTATTTTTGGAAACAATACCACATCCCTACCACTAGAGGGAATTAGACTCCAGTCCCTGCTGTTAGTCAGTCTGCTGCCCCAGGATAGGAGAAGAAGACTTTAGTCTTTGAGGAAAAGACGTGGTCCTGCTCCCATTTAAAAGCCCTTTCAAAACCAGTCCATGAGTAGTGGTTCCCATTTTCTCTCTTTAGCCATTTTTGTGCCACGGCCAAGATAGTAGATTCTCACTCTCATAGCTCCTCTGTGGTCAATAAAATAATATTATTCCAGTTTTCAGTTGTGAGACCAGTTCTAGCATGGAGAGATTTTGAGTCTGGATTACGCCTATACTAATGGTTGACTCTCTGACACTACCTTACTCTCTTAGAGGCTATGGTTGTATCCCAAATGGTACCCTATTCCCTACAGTAGTGCACCACACCCCTATGGGCCCTGGTCAAAGGTAGTGCACTATATATGGAATCGGGTGCCATTTGGGATACATATCCTGTGTATTCTCCTTATAGATTAGAACACCGCTACTCTCAGGTCAGTTCAGTTTATCTGACTTCACTGTTCAGAACACTGAATTATTTTATAACCCTTTTCTCATTCTATGTTCCATTTCTGAAGGTTTTTGTTCCATGAGATGAGTGTTTTTTTGTTGTCTCTTTTTATCCAACACACTGTGCATCCCTGTGTAGTCTATGCACACTTATAGCAGGGGTAATCCAGTTATTGGTAGATTGAATTGTCTTTCCATGGGTGTAAGATCATCAGTGTGCAGCAGTAGAGGGGGACTGGTTGGTTGGTGGTCAGATGGGCAGTTTAGTTCCGCTTGGCCCCCACTTGCTGCCTCAACTTCTCCCTCCTCTTCTTCTCAATCAGCCTGGAGATGGGAGGCAGAGACAGAGCAGTTACAGAGAGAGGGTCTGTGTGAAGGTGGGTGTGTGTATGTGTTATTACCTGTGGTTCCGTGTCTCCACTAGTTCACTGAGCTGATCTTGTGCTGCTCTCAGCTCCTCCAGACTCTGCTGATAGCTGTGGTCACCTCCTGACCCCGCCCGCTCCAGAACTGACACCTGATTGGACAGCTCACTGGTGCGGTCTCTCAGCCTTTGGATGGACGAGTACAGGTTTTGATCATCTTCCTCCTGTTAATCATCCAATCAGAACACAGAGTGGTGGCGTGATGCTGTTAGAACCATTAGAACACTAAGGCACTGATGTTCTTCCAAATGGCTCCCTATACCCCTCAAACTCAACTCTGGACCTCAAAGCCAATTACTCTCCTTTTTGCATTGTTTAGACCTGGGAAAACCAGCAGGCTCCAGACCTCGTGGGGTAAGAGTTGAATAAACCTGCCCTTTATAATACACTACTTTTGACCATAGCTCCATGGGACCTGGTCAAAAGTAGTGCACTGCATAGGAAGTAGGGTTCCATTTGGGACACAAAGAGTATGATAATATAATAATATATGGATTGGACTCCAGAGTGCCGCAGCAGTCTAAGTCACTGCATCTCAGCGCTAGAGGCGTCACTACAGACACCCTGGTTCGAATCCAGGCTGTATCACAACCGGCTGTGATTGGGAGACCCATAGGGCGGTGCACAATTGGCCCAGCGTCGTCCGGCTTTGGTCGTAGTAGGCCGTCATTGTAAATAAGAATTTGTTCTTAACTGACTTGCCTAGTTAAATAAAGGTTCAATTTAAAAACAATAAAAAATAAAGAAAATACATGTGAGTTTGTTCGGGGATTACCTTGGCGTTGACAATCTCAATGTGAACCAGCAGAGAAGCCAGCTCCAACTCTTCACTGTAACTGTTCTTTAGGGGAACACTCCTGTAGCCTGACAAGTCACCACACACACAGACAGTTAATATATTATAGTATTATGATATAATATTATCTACTATGATATATCTACACACACTTCCGAAAACACACACACGCACACACACCAACCTGTTCTTAGTGAGCGGACAGGGTAGATTGCCTGAGCCAGGAAGTTGGGGTCAGAAAACATGTCCTCCTCATAGACCAAGAAACGCAGGAAGGAGAAGGACGGATTATGGACGTCAAACACAAACTGCCTCTGAACCCACACTGGGTTCAACCCATTGTCAGCTGGAGGGGGGGAAGGGGTAAGGGAGCAAATTAAAATAGAGGGTTGGAGGAAGATAAATGTTTTCTTTTGATGTTCAGTAAGCAGGAGCCCTACTGTACAATTGAATTGAAACATTTGGAAGAAACCCGATGCCAACTGGTCAGGCCATTACAACCAGAGACTATGTCCCAAATGACGTTCTAACCCAGGGCCTTGGTGGAAAGTAGTGCACTATATACGGCCACAGCCAGGTTTCATGCAGTCACAGCAGGGTGCTGTGTGATCGGTGTGTGCTGTCTCATACCCACGACGTCGGTCTTGCTCTTGCTGCAGTCGTAGTCGGCCCCACACACCTCAACCTCTACAAAGGGGCACACTATACTGCGGCCATTCTTAGGGAGGTGACGAGCTCCCAGTACCTGACACAGGCAGACAAACAGAAAGGGAGTGAGAGAGAGATTGTGTGTGTGTTTGTCCGTTCTAGTAGTGCACACAAGAGCGTAAATAAATAAAGCAGGTAAATTAAAAGACAGGGAAGAATGGAATGTCTCCTGATTGGTTGACTGAACTGTAGTCGGATGGTGATTGGCTCCAACCTACCTGTAGCTGGATGGTGATTGGCTCCAGATGGAGGGTGTCCTTGTCAAAGGGGTCAAAGGTGTCATCCCTCATGATGTCAGGCTGGGGCACGAAGCCACTCCCCCCACCCAGCATGAATAGAGCCTGGTTCAACTGCATGGGCTTGTCTATATATATATATATATATATATATATATATATATATATATACACACACACACACACACACACACACACACACACACACACACACAGCATAATGTACATATAATACACAATCACATACAAATAATAAATACTTAAGCACACCACAAACACAGCTCCTGCATGGGCTTGGAAAAGAGCGAGAGTCAGACACACAATCTCCCTCACCAGGAGTCTGGAAGTTGAGAGCAACCAGCTGGGATCCACACAGCCACATGGGTAAAGGGTCGTAGTTAGAGGAGTCTAGTCTCTGTCCTCTGGGGTAGACCTGGAGCAGAACATACATTACGTCATATGTTGGTTGTGGGTTCGATTCCCGCTGGGGCTAGCCATACAAAAATGTATGCACACATGACTTTATGTCGCTTTGGATAAAACTGTCTGCTAAATGGCTTATATACAGGTAACTGCCAAAATAAAGGAAACACCAACATAAAATGTCTGAATAGGGTGTTGGGCACCACGAGCCAGAACAGCTTCAATGCACCTTGACATAGATTCTACAAGTGTCTGGAACTCTATTGGAGGGATGTGAACCCATTCTTACACAATAAATTAAACTGTGTTAAATTAGTGTTTTGTTGATGGTGGTGTAAAACGCTGTCTCAGGCTCTGCTCTAGAATATCCCATAAGTGTTCAATTGAGTTGACATCTGGTGACTGAGATGGCCATGGCAAATGGTTTACATTGTTTTCATGTTCATCAAACCATTCAGTGATGACTTGTGGACGGGGGCATTGTCATCCTATTGGGGCAAAGACATGGTAGCCAAAATAATGGCCCAGCATTTTTATACATGACCCTAAGCAGGATGGGATGTTAATTGCTTAATTAACTCAGGACTCACACCTGGGTGAAAGCACCTGCTTTCAATATATAGTACTTTGTATCCCTCATTTACTCAAGTGTTTCCATTATTTTTGGCAGTTACTTGTATATTATAATATATATTATTAAATTATTATAATATTATATTACCCTGGAGAGCTGGCGACGGTTATACTGCAGGAAGCGCTTCCCTCTTGCCCGCGTGGCAAACTTCTCTGCCTTGGTCTCTGGGAATGATGACATATCCCGGAAACATGCCCGCTCTGTCCCGATCTCTGGAAGGGAGACAAAATCGGGTCACGCAAACACACACACACACGTAAGCACACACGTACACATACATACACACACAAACACACACAAATGGTCAATTTAGAGAGGTATAGGTAGAGGTAGAAAGAGGATAGGTAGAGGAGTGTGTCAGTTCTTACTCTCTTCGTTGAAGGGGACAGGTCTACAGTAGACCACCAGCTCAGAGAGCTCCAGCGCGATTTTCTTCCTCCTCTCCATCTGCTTCTCTTCCTGCATCTGTTACCATGGAGACCAGGCCACACCGCCAGCATCAACACCAACACATCAGAGCTTCTTTCCTATTTTTAGTGTACCTGCACTGATATCTGACCGTACATTTCATATAAACTACAGCAGAGTACTACAGTTCTTCTCTGAGCTGCAATTAATGAGATATAGAGTAGCCACTGATACTCAGGATAAGGTACGGATGATGTGTGTGGTGGGGTTCGAACCTGTACATGTGTGTGTGTGTGTGTGTGTACCCATGCCTGTATGTGTACAGTATATAAGTGATTCCGCTGCACTCATTTAACTGTGGCGATGCACCACAGAAAAATCATACCCGCCATGCAGTTTTAATGGCCTTTGCTAAAAAGATTGCACCATTTTTAGCAACTTCATGGTTAAGCACATTACCTCTCTGCAATTTACCATGAATGCATAGGGGGCTAGTGGGGATAAATGTAACACTTGGGGTAAAACATCACCCTACCTCAAAATAATTTTGACATTAAGTGGTTTGGGCCATGAAATTCATCAATAGGATGCTAACTAGTTAAAATATCCCATTTGGGATCTAGCTAATGATTAGCCCAATAGGGTCAAAGCAGATAGACAACCCCAGGTTTCAGCCTACCAACTTTCCCCCCACAGCTACACATTTTCACAAAGGAAACACGGGTATAGATATATACAGTTGAAGTCGGAAGTTGACATACGCCTTAACCAATTACATTTAAACTCAGTTTTTCACAATTCCTGACATTTAATCAGAGTAAAAACTCCCTGTCTTAGGTCAGTTAGGATAACAACTATATTTTAAGAATGTGAAATATCAGAATAATAGTAGAGAATCATTTATTTCAGTTTTTATTTCTTTCATCACATTCCCAGTGGGTCAGAATTTTACATTAGTAAACTCAATTAGTATTTGGTAGCATTGCCTTTAAATTGTTTAACTTTCTCTCTCTCCATCTCTGAGTACGTGTAGCGGTTTGGGTAGCCTTCCACAAGCTTCCCACAATAAGTTGGGTGAATTTTGGCCAATTCCTCCATACAGAGTTGTTGTAACTGAGTCAGGTTTGTAGGCCTCCTTACTCGCACACGCTTTTTCAGATCTGCCCACAAATTTTCTGATTGAGTTCAGGGCTTTGTGATGGCCACTCCAATACCTTGACTTTATTTTCCTTAAGCCATTTTGCCACAACTTTGGAAGTATGCTTGGGGTCATTGTCCATTTGGAAGACCCATTTGCAACCAAGCTTTAACTGATGTCTTGAGCTGTTGCTTCAATATATCCACATAATGTTCCTTCCACATGATTCCATCTATTTTGTGAAGTGCACCAGTCCCTCCTGCAGCAAATTACCCCCACAACATGATGTTGCCACCCCCGTGCTTCACGGTTGGGATTGTGTTCTTCGGCGTGCAAGCTCCCCATTTTTCCTCCAAACATAACGATGGTCATCATTATGGTCAAACAGTTCTATTTTTGTTTCATCAGACCAGAGGACATTTCTCCAAAAAGTATGATCTTTGTCCCCATGTGCAGTTGCAAACCGTAGTCTAGCTTTTTGCAAATGAGTCTCCTTCCTGAGCGGTATGGCGGCTGCGTGTTCCCATGGTGTTTATACTTGCGTACTATTGTTTGTACAGATGAACGTGGTACCTTCAGGCGTTTGGAAATTGCTCCCAAGGATGAACCAGACTTGTGGAGATCAACAATTTTTTTCTGAGGTCTTGGCTGATTTCTTTTGATTTTATGCCTTGAAATACATTCACAGGTACACCTCCAATTGACTCAAATGATGTCAATTAGCCTATCAGAAGTTTCTAAAGCCATGACATAATTTACTGGAATTTTCCAAGCTGTTTAATGGCACAGTCAACTTAGTGTATGTAAACTTCTGACCCACTGGAATTGTGATACAGTGAATTATAAGTGAAATAATCGGTCTGTAAACAATTGTTGGAAAAATGACTTGTGTCATACACAAAGTAGATGCCCTAACCGGCTTTCCAAAACTATACATTTGTGGAGTGGTTGAAAAACGAGTTGGTTTGCACACACTGCAGCAGGGATTTTGGCCCACTCCTCCATACAGACCTTCTCCAGATCATTCAGGTTTCGGGGCTGTCGCTGGGCAATACGGACTTTCAGCTCCCTCCAAAGATGTTCTATTGAGTTCAGGTCTGGAGACTGGCTAGGCCACTCCATGTCCATTTTGACCCCACGGGGTGAGATCTTGCGTGGAGCCCCAGATCGAGGGAGATTATCAGTGGTCTTGTATGTATTCCATTTCCTAATAATTGCTCCCACAGTTGATTTCTTCAAACCAAGCTGCTTACCTATTGCAGATTCAGTCTTTCCAGCCTGGTGCAGATCTACAATGTTGTTTCTGGTATCCTTTGACAGCTCTTTGTTCTTGGCCATAGTGGAGTTTGGAGTGTGACTGTTTGAGGTTGTGGACAGGTGTATTTTATACTGATAACAAGTTCAAACAGGTGCCATTAATACAGGTAACGAGTGGAGGACAGAGGAGCCTCTTAAAGAAGAAGTTCCAGGTCTGTGAGAGCCAGAAATCTTGCTTGTTTGTAGGTGACCAAATACTTATTTTCCACCATAATTTGCAAATAAATTCATTAAAAATCCTACAATGTGATTTTCTGGATTTTTTTTCTTCTAATTTTGTATGTCATAGTTGAAGTGTACCTATGATGAAAATTACAGGCCTCTCTCATCTTTTTAAGTGGGGAACTTGCACAATTGGTGGCTGACTAAATACTTTTTTGCCCCACTGTATATAAATGTGTGTGTGTGTGTTCTCCTGCGTACATGTATGGGTGTGCGTTCATTTGTACATGTGTGTTTAATACAGTATTAACCCGTGCGTCTGCGTTCTGTGTGGCCTCTCTGATCTTCCCCACCCAACCGGTCAGGTCCTCCAGGGTGTCTGAAGCAATGTCCAGTGCCTGGCCAGGGTGAATTGACATCTGCTGGGAGTGGACGGTGAACACATATGGCCTGGAACTCTTCCCATCCTTCTGAACCACTACAGAGAGATATGGAGAGAGGAAGAGACGGAGAGAGAGAGAGAGTTACACATACACACACTCTTATTTCCAGTGGTGTTTGGACACACCTACTCATTCAAGGGTTTAAAAAAATATATATTTTCAACATTGTAGAATAATAGTGAAGACATCAAAACTATGAAATAACACACAAAATCATGTAGAAACCAAAACAAATCAAAATGTATTTTATATTTGAGATTCTTCAAAGTAGCCACTCTTGGCATTCTCTCAACCAGCTTTATGAGGTAGTCACCTGGAATGCATTTCAATTAACTGCTGTTCAAAGTTAATTTGTGGAATTTCTTTGCCTCTTAATGCATTTGAGCCAATCAGTTGTGTTGTGACAAGGTAGGGTGGCATACAGAAGATAGCCCTATTTGGTAAAAGATCAAGTCCATATTATGGCAAGAACAGATCAAATAAGCAAAGAGAAATGACAGTCCATCATGACTTTAAGACATGAAGGTCAGTCAATTTGGAAAATGTCAAGAACTTTGAAAGTTTCTTCAAGTGCAGTCGCAAAACCCATCAAGTGCTACGATGAAACTGTCTCTCATGAGGACCGCCACAGGAAAGGAAGAACAAGAGTTACCTCTGCTGCAGAGGATAAGTTCAATAGAGTTAACAGCACCTCAGATTGCAGCCCAAATAAATGTTTCACAATTTTCAAGTAACAGACAAATCTCAACATCAACTGTTCAGAAGAGACTGCGTGAATCAGGCCTTCATGATCGAATTGCTGCAAAGAAACCACTACTAAAATGACACCAATAATAAGAAGAGACTTGCTTGGGCCAAGAAACATAAGTAATGGACATTATACCAGTGGAAATCTGTCCTTTGGTCTGATGAGTCCAAATTTGAGATTTTTGGCTCCATCCGCCGTGTCTTTGTGAGAAGCAGAGTCGGTGAACGGATGATCTCCGCATGTGTTGTTCCCACCGTGAAGCATGAAGGAGGAGGTATGATGTTGTGGGGGTGCTTTGCTGGTGACACTGTCTGTGATTTATTTAGAATTCAAGGCACTCTTAACCAACATGGCTACCACAGTATTCTGCAGCGATACTCCATCCCATCTGGTTTGCGCTCAGTGGTACTATCAATTGTTTTTCCACAGGACAATGACCCAAAACACACTCTCAGGCTGTGTAAAGGCTATTTGACCAATAAGGAAAGTGATGGAAAACTACATCAGATGACCTGGCCTCCACAATCACCCGACCACAACCCAATTGAGATGGTTTGGGATGAGTTGGACCGCAGAGTAAAGGAAATAAGCCTATAAGTGCTCAGCACATGTGGGAACTCCTTCAAGACTGTTGGAAAAACATTCCTCATGAAGTTGCTTGAGAAAATGCCAAGAGTGTGCAAAGCTGTCATCAATGCAAAAGGTGGCTACTTTGAAGAATCTAAAATATATTTTGATTTGTTTAACACTTTTTGGTTAATACATGACTCCATATGTGTCATTTCATAGTTTTGATGTCTTCACTATTATTCTACAATGCAAAAAATAGTAAAAAATAAAGAAAAACCCTTGAATGAGTAGGTGTGTCTAAACTTTTACTTTAATTTCACTACATTCCTGAAGAAAATAATGTACTTTGTACTCCATACATTTTCTCTAACACCCAAAAGTTTTTGTTACATTTTGACAGGAAAATCAAGAGAACATCCCTGGTCATCCCTACATCCTCTGATCTGGCGGACTCACTAAACACAAATGCTTCGTTTGTAAATTATGTCTGAGTGTTGGATTGTGCCCCTGGCTATCTGTCAATAATAAAACTTGAAAATTGTGCCATCTGGTTTTCTTAATATAAGTAATTTGAAATGGTTTATACTTTTACTTCTGATAATTAAGTACATTTTAGCAATTGCATTTACTTTTGATACTTACATATATTAAAAACCAAATAATTTCAGACTTTTACTCAAGTAATATTTTACTTGGTGAATTACACTTTTACTTCAGTCATTTTTTATTATGGTATCTTTACTTTTACTCAAGTATGACGATTGAGTACTTTTTCCACCACTGCTTAGCTCTGTAAAACTACCCAATAGGGGGTTAAACATACAGACTGACCTGCGTGGCAGGTTGGCACATCAGTTACACACAGACTGACCTACGTGGCAGGTTGGCTCATCTGTTACACACAGACTGACCTATGTGGCAGGTTGGCTCATCTGTTACACACAGACTGACCTACGTGGCAGGTTGGCTCATCAGTTACACACAGACTGACCTATGTGGCAGATTGGCTCATCAGTTACACACAGACTGACCTACGTGGCAGGTTAGCTCATCAGTTACACACAGACTGACCTACGTGGCAGGTTGGCACATCAGTTACACACAGACTGACCTACGTGGCAGGTTGGCACATCAGTTACACACAGACTGACCTATGTGGCAGGTTGGCTCATCAGTTACACACAGACTGACCTACGTGGCAGGTTGGCACATCAGTTACACACAGACTGACTTACGTGGCAGGTTGGCTCATCAGTTACACACAGACTCACCTACGTGGCAGGTGGGCACATCAGTTACACACAGACTCACCTACGTGGCAGGTTGGCACATCAGTTACACACAGACTCACCTATGTGGCAGGTTGGCTCATCAGTTACACAGACCTATCTACGTGGCAGGTTGGCTCATCAGTTACACACGGACTCACCTACGTGGCAGGTGGGCACATCAGTTACACACGGACTCACCTACGTGGCAGGTGGGCACATCGATGAAGCCCTTGAGAAATGTTCCTAGTGGACTGTTCTCTGTAGACTGGACCAAGAAACAGGAAGTCAAAGACACAGGAAGCAGGAAGTCAGGACATGAAGTTAGCTTCATTCCCCTCTAACTGCTGTAGAAGGTGTGTGTGTGTGTGTGTGTGTGTGGTGTGTGTGTGTGTGTATCATGAATGCATGAACATGTATATGTATGGCCTATGTTTGCCTATACTATAACGTACTGCCTCGTCTCCTGTCACACGGGCGGGTGAGTTGGGGACTTCTTCTACGTAGTTGGCAGGAAACCACAGCTGCTTCTTCCCTCCGTAATCACCTCGCCACCTAGTGGAGGGAAATCCACGATTTAAAGACAACTCAGAGAAATGTTAATTATCAACTCCATTCATCAACCCACATTGGTTTTCATCCATAAAGAAACGTAACCGGGGTGACCAATGTGCACTCTAGCCAATCAATGACATAAGTAATCGTTAAGTGCCATGGAGATATGAAAAACCCTGTTCCATTCACCAGCCTCCTTCCTGCTTGTCCACGCTGAGGATGAGGGCCTGTTTGGGGAAACACAGCTCATCGTCCCTCTGGGCTCTGTAATCATACAGGGCCTTGACCGTACACTGCAACACAACAACACAAACACAAAATCATACAGGGCCTTGACCGTACACTGCAACACAAACACTAAATCATACAGGGCCTTGACCGTAAACTGCAACACAACAACACAAACACTAAATCATACAGGGCCTTGACCGTAAACTGCAACACAACAACACAAACACTAAATCATACAGGGCCTTGACCGTAAACTGCAACACAACAACACAAACACTAAATCATACAGGGCCTTGACCTTATACTGCAACACAACACAAACACTAAATCATACAGGGCCTTGACCGTACACTGCAACACAACAACACAAACACAAAATCATACAGGGCCTTGCCCGTACACTGCAACACAAACACTAAATCATACAGGGCCTTGACCGTAAACTGCAACACAACAACACAAACACTAAATCATACAGGGCCTTGACCGTAAACTGCAACACAACAACACAAACACTAAATCATACAGGGCCTTGACCGTAAACTGCAACACAACAACACAAACACTAAATCATACAGGGCCTTGACCTTACAAAGCAACACAACACAAACACTAAATAATACAGGGCCTTGACCGTACACTGCAACACAACAACACAAACACAAAATCATACAGGGCCTTGACCTTACACTGCAACACAACAACACAAACACTAAATCATACAGGGCCTTGACCTTACACTGCAACACAACACAAACACTAAATCATACAGGGCCTTGACCGTACACTGCAACACAACAACACAAACACTAAATCATACAGGGCCTTGACCGTAAACTGCAACACAACAACACAAACACTAAATCATACAGGGCCTTGACCGTAAACTGCAACACAACAACACAAACACTAAATCATACAGGGCCTTGACCGTAAACTGCAACACAACAACACAAACACTAAATCATACAGGGCCTTGACCGTAAACTGCAACACAAGAACACAAACACTAAATCATACAGGGCCTTGACCGTAAACTGCAACACAACAACACAAACACTAAATCATACATGGCCTTGACTGTAAACTGCAACACAACAACACAAACACTAAATCATACAGGGCCTTGACCGTAAACTGCAACACAACAACACAAACACTAAATCATACATGGCCTTGACCGTAAACTGCAACACAACAACACAAACACTAAATCATACATGGCCTTGACCTTACACTGCAACTCAAGACCACAAACACTAAATCATACAGGGCCTTGACCTTACACTGCAACACAACACAAACACTAAATCATACAGGGCCTTGACCGTAAACTGCAACACAAGACCACAAACACTAAATCATACAGGGCCTTGACCGTAAACTGCAACACAACAACACAAACACTAAATCATACAGGGCCTTGACCTTACACTGCAACACAAGACCACAAACACTAAATCATACAGGGCCTTGACCGTAAACTGCAGCACAACAACACAAACACTAAATCATACAGGGCCTTGACCGTAAACTGCAACACAACAACACAAACACTAAATCATACAGGGCCTTGACCTTACACTGCAACACAAGACCACAAACACTAAATCATACAGGGCCTTGACCGTAAACTGCAACACAACAACACAATACAGGGCCTTGACCGTACACTGCAACACAAGACCACAAACACTAAATCATACAGGGCCTTGACCGTACACTAGAGGTCTTCATGGATCCACATGTACACGAATACCCGAGACACGATCCGGGACCCGAGCGGGTCCTGATCCAGAATTCTAAATAATGTCACATTTCTGGGTCAGATCTGATATGATTGTCACGGGTCTCGGGCATGTGTCATTTCAACTGACTTGTCCGGAAGCGCCCATACAGATCTAAATACGACTGCTTCCGCAGAGAGAGAGACATTTGATCATTTATGCTGCTGCTTTTGCTTTTCACGAGAATGGCACGTGTAGCTTGTTGTTGTTGATGGCCAATCAAAAGTCATCAAAGCGGCAGTAGGTCACAGTGATAGAGCCTCTGTGTGGCAAAAGTTAGGAGATGTCTAATCAATGGAAGATGGAATTAAAATTATGGAATTAAAAGTTAAAGGGTAGGCTACAATGACCAAGAGCCAACAGCTAGGCTGCAACTTAATATTCTGAATGGAGTTATTGGTCACAACTTGTAGACTTGTTTACGTGCTGCTGTGCGGTTTGTTGCTACCCTTACTTTGCTACCTGACAACTTTACGTTTTTTACTTTTTAATTACCGTTATATATTTTTAATTTTTCACCCCGGACGTGGTTCGTCAGGACCTCCACCAGTCGAAGCTAAGTAGTAACATTAACATGATGCCTTCTTATTGCAGTCGCTGTACTCATAATATACAGGAGAACGATCGCCTTACGGCGAGGATAGCTGTGCTGCAAGCCCAGCTTCAGACGCAATCGTTAGGCAAGGGCAATTTAAGTGTAGGAAAGGATGAAACAGTGTCTGTGCCACCAGTAAGTACAGATAGTAGTATAAATCCCCTCGTCCCCGCAGCTGGACAACTTTCTCATGGCTTCTGGAGGGAAATGCTGTAGGAATGCTCGGTGTTGCTCATTCAGCCGACAGAAACTTTCAACCGGTTTCCCCCATTAAGCAGCGAGTCGGAGTCAGAGTCCGAGCCTTCTCTTGTCTCTACTCCTCCCGTTACGGGGTCTGAGACGCCGAAGCCTCCCACCATTAGCTCTGACAAATTGAAAACCCTAGTGATTGGCGACTCCATTACCTGCAGTATTAGACTTAAAACGAATCATCCAGCGATCATACACTGTTTACCAGGGGGCTGGGCTACTGTTGTTAAGGCTAATCTGAAGATGGTGCTGGCTGAGGCTAAAACTGGTGAGTGTAGAGAGTATAGAGATATTGTTATCCACGTCAGCGCCAACGATGTTAGGATGAAACAGTCAGAGATCACCAAGCGCAACATAGCTTCAGCGTGTAAATCAGCTAGAAAGATGTGTCGGCATCGAGTAATTGTCTCTGGCCCCCTCCCAGTTAGGGGGAGTGATGAGCTCTACAGCAGTCTCACAACTCAATCACTGGTTGAAAACTGTTTTCTGCCCCTCCCAAAAGATACAATTTGTAGATAATTGGCCCTCTTTCTGGGACTCACCCACAAACAGGACCAAGACTGACCTGCTGAGGAGTAACGGACTCCATCCTAGCTGGAGGGGTGCTCTCAACTTATCTACGAACATAGACAGGGCTCTAACTCCCCTAGCTCCACAATTAAATAGGGTGCTGGCCAGACAGCAGGCTGTTAGCCAGCCTGCCAGCTTAGTGGAGTCTACCACTAGCACAGTCAGTGTAGTCAGCCCAGCCTTCCCCATTGAGACTGGGTCTGTGTCTCGATCTAGGTTGGGCAAAACTAAACAAGACATCTTTGTAGCCTACTCAATAACTTTTTATTGCTACTGTTTACAGGCCTCCTGGGCCATATCCTGCGTTCCTCACTGAGTTCCCTGAAATCCTATCGGACCTTGTAGTCATGGCAGATAATATTTTTGGTGACTTTAATATTCACATGGAAAAGTCCACAGACCCACTCCAAAAGGCTTTCGGAGCCATCATCGACTCATTGGGTTTTGTCCAACATGTCTCTGGACCTACTCACTGTCACAGTCATACTCTGGACCTAGTTTTGTCCCATGGAATAAATGTTGTGGAACTTAATGTTTTTCCTCATAATCCTGGATTGTCGGACCACCATTTCATTAAGTTTGCAATCGCAACAAATAATTTGCTCCGACCCCAACCAAGGAACATCAAAAGCCGTGCTATAAATTCTCGGACAACCCAAAGATTCCTAGATGCCCTTCCAGACTCCCTCCGCCTACCCAAGGACGTCAGAGTACAAAAATCAGTTAACCACCTAACTGAGGAACTCAATTTAACCTTGCGTAATACCCTAGATGCAGTCGCACCACTAAAAACTAAAAACATTTCTCATATTGTTATTTTTATTTATTTTGCTCTTTTGCACCCCAGTATCTCTACTTGCACATTAATCTGCACATCTATCACTCCAGTGTTTAATTGCTGTATTGTAATTATTTCGCCACTATGGACTATTTATTGCCTTACCTCCCTAATCTTACTACATTTACACACACTGTATATAGATTTTTCTATTGTGTTATTGACTGTACATTTGTTTATCCCATGTGTAACTCTGTGTTGTTGTTTGTGTTGCACTGCTTTGCTTTATCTTGGCCATGTCACAGATGTAAATGAGAACTTGTTCTCAACTGGCCTACCTGGTTAAAATAAGCTGAAATAAAATATATATAGAAATAAGAAACTAGCTCCCTGGTACACAGAAAATACCCGAGCTCTGAAGCAAGCTTCCAGAATATTGGAACGGAAATGGCGCTACACCAAACTGGAAGTCGTCTGACTAGCTTGGAAAGACAGTACCGTGCAGTATCGAAAAGCTCTCACTGCTGCTCGATCATCCTATTTTTCCATCTTAATTGAGGAAAATAAGAACAATCCTAAATTTATCTTTGATACTGTCGCAAAGCTAACTAAAAAGCAGCATTCCCCAAGTGAGGATGGCTTTTACTTCAGCAGTGATACATTCATGAACTTCTTTGACGAAAAGATCCTGATTATTAGAAAGCAAATTATGGACTCGTTTTTAAATCTGCGTATTCCTCCAAAGCTCAGTTGTCCTGAGTCTGCACAACACTGCCAGGACCTAGGATCAAGGGAGACACTCAAGTTTTTTAATACTATAAACCTTCAAGCTGCATACTGGACCCTATTCCAACTAAACTACTGAAAGAGCTGCTTCCTGTGCTTGGCCCTCCTATGTTGAAGATAATAAACGGCTCTCTATCCACCGGATGTGTACAAAACTCACTAAAAGTGGCAGTAATAAAGCCTCTCTTGAAAAAGCCAAACCTTGACCCAGAAAATATAAAACAACTATCAGCCTGTATCGAATCTCCCATTCCTCCCAAGAAATGTTTAAAAAGCTGTTGCACAGAAACTCACTGCCTTCCTGAAGACAAACAATGTATACGAAATGCTTCAGTCTGGTTGTAGACCCCAACATAGCACTGAGACTGCACTTGTAAAGGTGGAAAATTACCTTTTAATGGCGTCAGACCGAGGTTCTGCATCTGTCCTCGTGCTCTTAGACCTTAGTGCTGATTTTGATACCATCGATCACCACATTCTTTTGGAGAGATTGGAAACCCAAATTTGTCTACACGGACAAGTTTTGGCCTGGTTTAGATCTTATCTGCCTAAGAAAATATCAGTTTGTCTCTGTGGATGATCTGTCCTCTGACAAATCAACTGTAAATTTCGGTGTTCCTCAAGGTTCCGTTTTAGGACCACTATTGTTTTCACTATATATTGTCCCTCTGGTGATGTCATTCGGAAACATAATGTTAACTTTCACTGCTATGCGGACAACACACAGCTGTATATTTTGATGAAACATGGCGAAGCTTCAAAATTGCCCTCCCTGAAAGCCTGTGTTTCAGACATAAGGAAGTGGATGGTGGCAAATGTTCTACTATTAAACTCGGACTTGCTCTAGGTTTCAAGAAACAAATAGATTTTCTGTTGAATCTGACAATTAATCTTGATGGTTGTACAGTCGTCTCAAATAAAACTGTGAAGGACCTCGGCGTTACTCTGGACCCTGATCTCTCTTTTGACGAACATATGAAGATATTTTACATCTACGTAACATTGCAAAAATCTGAAACTTTCTGTCCAAAAATGATGCAGAAAAATGTATCCATGCTTTTGTCACTTCTAGGTTAGACCACTGCAATGCTCTAATTTCCGGCTACTCGGATAGAGCACTAAATAAACTACAGTTAGTGCTAAACACTGCTGCTAGAATCTTGACTATAACCAAAAAATTTGATCATATTACCCCAGTGCTAGCCTCACTACACTGGCTTCCTGTTAAGGCTAGGGCTGATTTAAAGGTATACTGCTAACCTACAAAACATTACATGGGCTTGCTCCTACCTATCTTTCCGATTTGGTCCTGCCGTACATACCTACACGTACGCTATGGTCACATGACGCAGGCCTCCTTATTGTCCCTAGAATTTTTCAGCAAACAGCTGGAGGCAGGGCTTTCTCCTATAGAGCTCCATTTTTATGGAATGGTCTGCCTATCCATGCGAGAGACGCAGACTCGGTCTCGATCTTGAAGTCTTTATTGAAGACTCATCTCTTCAGTAGGTCCTATGATTGAGTGTAGTCTGGCCCAGGAGTGTGAAGGTGAACGGAAAGGCACTGGAGTAGCGAACAGCCCTTGCTGTCTCTGTCTGGCCTGCAGGGGCTGAGTCACTGGCTTACTGGTGCTCTTCCATGCTCTCCCTAGGAGGGGTGCTTCACTTGAGTGGGTTGAGTTACTGGCTTGATCTTCCTGTTCGGGTTGGCGCTCCACCCCATGGGTTCGTGCCGTGGGGGAGATCTTTGTGGGCTATACTCAGCCTTGTCTCAGGATAGTAAGTTGGTGGTTGAAGATATCCCTCCAGTGGTATAGGGGCTGTGCTTAAGCAAAATGGGTGGGGTTATATCCTGCCTGTTTGGCCCTGTCCGGGGGTATCGTCGGACGGGGCCAGTGTCTCCCGATTCCTCCTGTCTCAGCCTCCAGTATTTATGCTGCAATAGCTTATGTGTCGGGGGGCAAGGGTCAGTCTGTTATATCTGGAGGATTTCTCCTGTCTTATCTGGTGTCCTGTGTGAATCTAAGTATGGTCTTTCTAATTCTCTCTCTCTTTCTCTTTCTTTCTCTCTCTCGGAGGACCTGAGCCATAGGACCATACCTCAGGACTACCTGGCCTGATGAGTCCTTGCTGTCCCCAGTCCACCTGGCCGTGCTGCTGCTCCAGTTTTAACTGTTCTGCCTGCGGCTATGGAACCCTGACCTGTTCACCGGACGTGCTACCTGTCCCGGACCTGCTCTCTTCAACTCTCTAGAGACAGCAAGAGCGGTAGAGATACTCTGAATGATCGGCTATGAAAAGCCAACTGATATTTACTCCTGAGGTGCTGACCTGTTACACCCTCTACAACCACTGTGATTATTATTACTTGACCATGCTGGTCATCTATGAACATTTGAACATCTTGGCCGTGTTTTGTTATAATCTCTACCCGGCACAGCCAGAAGAGGACTGGCCACCCCTCATAGCCCGATTCCTCTCTAGGTTTCTTCCTAGGTTCTGGCCTTTCTAGGGAGTTTTTCCTAGCCACCGTGCCATCTACACCTGCATTGCTTGCTGTTTGGGGTTTTAGGCTGGGTTTCTGTACAGCATTTTGTGACATCAGCTGATGTAAGAAGGGCTTTATAAATAAATTTGATTGATTGATTGTTAGGATGAAAAAGCGCATGCACTGCAGCCTCAATTAGCCTAGCTAGCTAATGTTAGCTATCTTAACTAACTTCTCCCGGTTTGATGCAGTCAAGACAGGTACTACGTCATAACATTTGATGACAAATAACCTAGCTATGGCAGCTATTAGTCTACTACATAGTTGATGATAAATAACCTAGCTATGGCAGCTATTAGTCTACCACAGTGTGAGTTGGCTTTTTGCTTGGTTGCTGTCTCTCATCTCTGTCTCTTCCTCCCTGCTCCCCGTGTCACTCGCTCACAGTACGGCCCCTCTCCCACATGCTAGAGCGACACCTCTCTCCCTCCTCTCGCATTTTTTCAGCTCTGGTTAATAAAGTAGCTTAAAAAAGGACTTTTCTGCTGCTTGCATCACTTGGATCGGACTGGATCTGGATCCGACGAGGTCTATACAGAACGGGTTAGTTGTCCTTGGGTCTGTTCGGAACAGTTCTTTATATTAAAATAAAACATTTATTCATATTGTGACCCTGTTTGGACCCGTGAAGACCTTTACAGTGCCACAACATAACCAACTGCTGAAGACCACAAGTCAAACATTAATGACCACAACTTGAACATTAATGGCCACAACTTCAATATCAATGACCACAACCTTTCCGCTACTGCCCAAATTATAAAATATGTCATTGGCACACACCAGACACAGGCATGCCCAAACCTACGAATGTCAGTTTACTCACACACACACACAGAATATGATATTTCACTTACCCGAGCCGTGGGCATCTTGTTGGCCTCGACGTAGAAATGTGGGGTCCTGACTTCATACAACGCTCCATAGTCTAGCTCCTGAATAGAGAGAGATATACAGTAGGGATACGTAACAATATAATAGATCAGATCTGAAAATACACACATTCAAGCTGTGTGTGTGTGTTACCGTGGTGCCCATGCGGTCCAGTGTGTCTTCGTTGATGGGGTAGCGCAGCCTCATTTTGCGGTACAGGGGGTGTTTCTCATAGTAGCTGACCAAGTCAACCAGACTCTCGAACTCTGCTGAGCTACCCAACATGAACATACGGCCCTCCTGCTGGATACGACAGTGTTTGATCTTACCCTCCGCCCTAGGGAGAGAGAAGGGGGAAAGGGAGGGGGGAGAGGGGGAGAGAGGGAGAGAGGGGAGAGTGGACAGGGAGAGGGAGAGAAAGGGGGAGGGGAGAAGGAGGGGGAGAGAGGCCGGGCAATAGAGAGAGAGTGAGGAGACGGAGGGGAGAGGGGAGTTGACAGAGAGAAAGAGAGAGAGGGGAGTTGACAGAGAGAGAAGGGGTAAAGGGAGGGGGGAGTGGACAGGGAGAGGGAGAGAGAGATGGGGGTGGAAGGTCAGAGATGTGTAGTGTAAAATAAAAGGTTTGGGCACTCAGATTCTCAAAAAGTTTTACAGCTACATTGAGAGCATCTTGACTGGCTGCATCACCGCTTGGTATGGCAACTGCTTGACATTTGACCGCAAAGCGCCACAAATGGAAGTGCGTCTGGCCCAGTACATCACTGGGACCGAGCTCCCTGCCATCCAGGACCTCTATACCAGGCAGTGTCAGAGGAAGTACCAAACAATTGTCAAAGACTTCAGCCACCCAAGCCACAAACTTTTCTCTCTGCTACCACATGGCATTCTGTACCAGTGCACCAAGTCTGGATCCAACAGGACACTGAACAGCTTCTACCCCCAAGCCATGAGACTGCTAAAGAATACTGCTGCAGTTTAAGTCAGAAGTTTACATACACTTAGGTTGGAGACATTAAAACTCACTTTTCAACCACTCCACAAATTTCTTGTTAGCAAACTATAGTTTTACTATAGTTTTGGCAAGTTGGTTAGGACATCTACTTTGTGCATGACATAAGTAATTTTTCCAACAATTGTTTAAAGAACAGATTATTTCACTTATAATTCACAATATCACAATTCCAGTGGGTCAGAAGTCTACATACACTAAGTCGTGCCTTTAAACAGCTTGGAAAATTCCAGAAAAAGATGTCATGGCTTTAGAAGCTTCTGAAAGCCTAATTGACATCATTTGAGTCAATTGGAGGTGTACCTGTGGTGCATGTATTTCAAGGCCTACCTTCAAACTCAGTGCCTCTTTGCTTGACATCATGGGAAAATCAAAAGAAATCAGCCAAGACCTCATAAAAAAATTGTAGACCAAGTATAAACAACATGGGACCTTGCAGCCGTCATAGCGCTCAGGAAGGAGATGTGTTCTGTCTCCTAGAGATGAATGTACTTTGGTGCGAAAAGTGCAAATCAATTTCAGAACAACAGCAAAGGACCTTGTGAAGATGAGGGAGGAAACAGGTACAAAAGTATCTATATCCACAGTAAAACAAGTCCTATATCCTCTCCCCTGTAACTATTCCCCAGGTCGTTGCTGTAAATGAAAATGTGTCCTCAGTCAACTTACCTGGTAAAATAAGGGATAAATACATTTAAAAAATGTAATTAAAAAAATATCGACATAACCTGAAAGGCCACTCAGCAAGGAAGAAGCCACTGCTCCACTATCATTTGTTTTTCAACAGGACAATGACCCAACACACCTCCAGGCTGTGTAACGGCTATTTGACCAATTGACCCATTGCGATGGTTTGGGATGAGTTGGAAGGAAAAGGAGCCAACAGGTGCTCAACATATGTGGGACTGTTGGTTGAGAGAATACCAAGAGTGTGCAAAGCTGTCATCAAAGCAAATGGTGGCTACTTTGAAATATAAAATATATTTAGATTTGTTGAACACTTTTTTGGTTACCACATGATTCCAGTAGGTGTGCCCAAACTTTGACTGGTACTGTATCTACCTCAAATACCTCGTACCCCTGCAGATCAACTCGGTACTGGTACTGCCTATATATAGCCATGTTATTTTCTACTTCCTGTATATAGCCATGTTATTTTCTACTTCCTGTATATAGCCATGTTATTTTCTACTTCCTGTATTTAGCCATGTTATTTTTAATCTATTTTTTTATTCGTTATTCACTGTGTCTATTTTAGCATTATTGGAAAAGGACCAGTAAGTAAGCATGTCATTGTTGTCTACGAAGCAAATTGAATTGAATTTGAATAGAATTGAAAAGTCTTTGTTTTTCTATGGGTGTGTTTGTTTATGTGTGTGTGTGTTACCTGAAGGAGATAGCGTAGGAGTTGATGTCGCTGCGTTTGCGGAGCAGGTAGGCCCCATCTCTGGGTACCCTCATCAACATGTGTTCAGCCTGGACACGAGAAAGACTGGAGTGGAACCACCTAAACACAACATAACACAGAGTACTCACACGTCTGTGTGTATGAGGATGTATGTGTGTATGAAAGCGTGCATGTATGAGGAAGCGTGTGTGTGTTTATGAGGACGCGTGCGTGTGTGTATGAGGACGAGAGGTGTGTGTTTATGAGGACATGTGTGTGTCACAGGAGGTTGGTGGCACCTTAATTGGGGAGGACGGGCTCGTGGTAATGACTGGAGCGGAACAGGTGGAAAGATATCAACAACATCAAACACATGGTTTCTATATTTTTTATGTAATTTCATTCACTCCGTTCCAGCCATTACTATACACTGTCCTCCCCTCAGCAGCCTCCACTGGTGTGTGTGTGTGTGTGTGAACATGGGGAACACAACATGTGTGTTACTAACACATTAACTTTCTCTCTCTCTCTCACACACACACACACACACACACACACACACACACACACACACACACACACACACACACACACACACACACACACACACACACACACACACACACACACACACACACACACCCCAACCCCCCTCCCCTCTTACTCTCTGCTCTCGTGTGTGAACATGGGGAACACAACATGTGTGTTACTAACACATTAACTTTCTCTCTCTCACACACACACACACACACACACACACACACACACACACACACACACACACACACACACACACACACACACACACACACACACACACACCCCAACCCCCCTCCGCTCTTACTCTCTGCTCTCGTGTGCGTTGGGCTGTGGTACAGGGCTGCCCAGCCTCATCTCAAACTCGTTGCAGCGTAGGGGCGTGTCTCTGTAGTGGCAGATGAGTCTATACAGGCTGTCAAACACCAAGTTGTCAGTCAGGTAGTAGCGGGTGGAGCCAGACTCCTGGCGGGAATGGATCCTACAATGCTGCACACGCCCAGATCGCCTGGAGGGGAGGGGCCACAGGTGTCAATCAAGATGGAAAGGCCCACACATGACATCATATCCTGGGGACCTACAAGGTTCCAAATGGCACCCTACTCCCTACTGTATTGAGTGTACTATCCTGAACAAAAATATAAACACAACATGTAAAGTGTTGGTCCCATGATTCATGAGCCGAAATAAAAGATCCCAGAAATGTTCCATACACATAAACAGCTTAATTCTCTCAAATTGTGTGCACACATTTGTTTACATCCATGTTAGTGAGGCCACTCACTAAAAGGCCACTCTAAAATATACTATTTTGTCACACAAAACAATGCTTCAGACGTCTCAAGTTTTGAGCATAGAGAGGACCAGCACAGAGAGGACCAGCGTAGAGACATAGAGAGGACCAGCACAGAGAGGACCAGCATAGAGAGGACCAGCATAGAGACATTGAGAGGACCAACATAGAGACATTGAGAGGACCAACATAGAGACATAGATTGGACCAGCATAGAGACATAGAGAGGACTAGCATAGAGACATAGAGAAGACCAGCATAGAGAGGACCAGCATAGAGACATAGAGAGGACCAGCACAGAGAGGACCAGCATAGAGAGGACCAGCATAGAGACATAGAGAGGACCAACACAGAGAGGACCAGCATAGAGACATAGAGAGGACCAGCACAGAGAGGACCAGCATAGAGAGGACTAGCATAGAGACATAGAGAAGACCAGCATAGAGAGGACCAGCATAGAGACATAGAGAGGACCAGCACAGAGAGGACCAGCATAGAGAGGACCAGCATAGAGACATAGATTGGACCAGCATAGAGACATAGAGAGGACTAGTATAGAGACATAGAAAATACCAGCATAGAGACATAGAGAGGACTAGCATAGAGACATAGAGAAGACCAGCATAGAGACATAGGTGACTGACCAAAAGGAGAGAGTGTAGTCTCCTACGAAGGTCTCACTCTCTCGGACCAGGAAGGTCCCATCCTTGCCCCCGCCCTCACAGTACTCCTGCAGCAGTTTCTCAGCAACCTGTCTCCCATCCCGCCCCCCTCCCAGCTTCCCATGGAACCAGCGCTCTGCACAGTGCTGCTCATTGTTGTTACACTCCTAGATGGGGAGGAGAGGGAGGGGGACAGAGGGGGGTGGGGGTGGGAGGAAAGAGGGGAGAGGGGGAGAGAGAGGGGAGGGGAGAGAGAGAGAGATTAGAAATGCAAATTACAAAACATTCCGTTCCACTTAATTCGACATCCTGCTATTTACCTAGTAAGTACTGTAGTTAGACATTAAGTGGTAAAATAGTAATTACCTAACAGTTAGGGTTAGGTTTCTTTCCTCACATTGAAGGTCATTGAGTGTGTTGAATTCTTTTAAGTAGGTCACAGAAAGTATGTTGTTCACAAATATGACCAAACAGGACAGTTAAATAAGGTGTGAGCAAGAATTGTTTGTTCCACTCACATTTGTAACCATCCCTCTCACCTCTTTCCCCCTCACCCCCTCCTCTTCCTCCTCCTCCTCCTCTTCCTCGGCAGTCTGGTAGTGAGAAGTCTCCTCCGAGTAGTAGATCTTATTACTGCTCAGAACAAAGTAGTGGGGAGTCCATGTCTGAAACACACACACACACACACACACACACACACACACACACACACACACACACACACACACACACACACACACACACACACACACACACACACACACACACACACACACACACACACACACACACACACGTGTAACCAACATAGAAATGATGACACACACACATATCTACTGTATGCCCACACGTCACATACACATATGTTCCCACACACACACTCACGTGGTCTATGGGGTCTTCCAGGTAGAGAATGCCATTCCTGAGGGAGTTACTGATGTCAGCCTCAGAGTAGCTGGCTGACGTCACCTCTTCATACAGAGAGCCCTCCACCAGTTTCTTGTGCTGAAACACACACACAGTTTAGTTAAGGTTGACTAGTGGTTGACTTTGGGTCAGGATTGTGTCTGAAATGGCATACTATTCCCTTTTGTAGTCTTATGACCAGAGGCCCTACAGCCATTTCAGACAGCCATGTCAGACACAGCCCACAGACTTGGCATGGTCATGTTATGGTCAGTGTGTTTGACCGTTCGGTTGTTCAGTCACCTTGATGAGTATCTTCCTGCGTAGCTGGTAGGGCGAGGGCAGCTCATCTGCATTCAGGTCCACTGGTTTGGTCAGCAGCAGATCTCCAAACACCTTCTTAAAGTGAGTAGCCATGTTCCTTTGTTGGACCACACTACAGTGGTCCTCAATGGACAGAATCACTGGGTACCTACAGATACAGATACACACAGATACAAACACACGTGTAAGACACACACGTTAAAGAGAGACAGTGAGTGAGTGAGTGAGTGAGTGAGTGAGTGAGTGAGTGAGTGAGTGAGTGAGTGAGTGAGTGAGTGTCTACTCACTCTGAAGTGACAAAGGCATGCTCTTTGATGGTGTGCAGCACGTCCAGGAATTTGATCTTGGAGGTGAGAGTGTGGCCATGGTAGATGATTGGCAGGTCATCAGGCCCATCCCAGCAATCAACTGAAACAATGTTTTCACACAGTGCAAGGTCAAAGGTCAAGGTTAGATTTGATTTGATCAATAATTGCCTTGAATGTTCCTGCATGCTTTATTCTTGTGTGGTGTTGCTTTGGCAATACAACTTTTTTTCATCATGCCAATTAAGCATTTAGAATAGAATTGAATTGAGAAAGAGAGATAGAGGGAGTTGAAGAGGAATTGAGAAAGAGAGATAGAGGGAGTTGAAGAGGAATTTAATTGAGAAAGAGAGATAGAGGGAGTTGAAGAGGAATTGAATTGAGATAGAGAGATAGAGGGAGTTGAAGAGGAATTGAATTGAGATAGAGAGATAGAGGGAGTTGAAGAGGAATTGAATTGAGAAAGAGAGATAGAGGGAGTTGAAGAGGAAATTAATTGAGATAGAGAGATAGAGGGAGTTGAAGAGGAATTGAATTGAGAAAGAGAGATAGAGGGAGTTGAAGAGGAATTGAATTGAGAAAGAGAGATAGAGGGAGTTGAAGAGGAATTGAATTGAGATAGAGAGATAGAGGGAGTTGAAGAGGAATTGAATTGAGATAGAGAGATAGAGGGAGTTGAAGATGAATTGAATTGAGAGAGAGATAGAGGGAGTTGAGGAGGAATTAAATTGAGATAGAGAGATAGAGGGAGTTGAAGAGGAATTTAATTGAGAAAGAGAGATAGAGGGAGTTGAAGAGGAATTGAATTGAGATAGAGAGATAGAGGGAGTTGAAGAGGAATTGAATTGAGATAGAGAGATAGAGGGAGTTGAAGAAGATGAAGGTTCTTACGTTCTATGCAGCGACAGCCCATCCTCAGGCAACGAGCGTAGGCCTCTAGAGATGACTCACTGGAGAACTGATCACCTGTCAGATACCTGAGAGAGAAGGGGGAGAAAGGGAGAGGGAGCGAATGAGGGAGAGGGAGGGAGAGAAGAGGAAGATAGGAGAGGAGGAAAGGAAGTGAAAAGAGAGTGTTATATGGAGGATTGAATGAGCAGTATGTAATTTGGTAATTTGAGAGAGATACAGAGAGGCAGAGGTATAGAGGTATAGAGGTGTGACCCTACGTGTTGTGTGATGAGGAAATCCAGTACTGAGACAGGGGTCTCTTCATGTCGTCAGAGACAACAACAGCAGGTCGAGGGTCACACAATGAGTTCTCCTTGGAGTACAGGAACGTCAGGAACTGAACAGAGAACAAAACATTAGAGGATGAGCAGACCAGGGAGAGAGAGAGTGGTGTGTATGTGTGCATGTGTTTGTATGCATGCGTCTTACCTCATCTAGCTGTAGCATAGGTTCGGTCTGTGCTCCACCCCTCAAGTAGCCCGTTAGGAACTCTCTGACGCGGCTCAGGTCCGACGCCCATGACTCCTGCATGTGTCACATGGTCATGACATCATCAACATGCGACCAGGAAACACGTCTCAGTCATAGAGTTGGATAGAGGGCTAATTTGCCACAAAGCTTGTTTTAGCATTTGCAGTACCATTGAGGACTCACAATTTTGAAGTAGTCAACTGGGTGGGACTTTCTATGGGTTAAGGAAAGATCACAGAAATTCATCCAGGTCATCAGGAGAGATCACCAATGAATTATACTCCTGAGCAAACGTTCCATAACTACAGGTGGCAGTTAGATCACCAACCTTAGCCTTATCCTATCCCACCTCAAAACCTTCACTTACAGCCTCCTCGACCCACTGCAGTTCGCCTATAGAGCCAACAGGTCTGTGGACGCCGCTGTCAACATGGATCTCCACTACATCCTTTAGCACCTCGACAACCCAAAGACTTGTGTGAAGTCATCTGACTCCATTTGTCAGTGAATCAACAACTTCCTGTCCAACAGGACACAATACGTGAAGCAGGGAAAACCTCTCTTGGACTCTCTGTCCCTTCTTCCATGCTCACTCTAATCCAACAAATGCACCGCCGACAACCCGTAGGTCAAACAACTCAAGTTCGCAGATGACCCCACCCTGGTCGGGCTTATCTCCAACGGTGACGAGTCTATGTACCGGAGAGAGGTTGACAGGATGGTGGCCCGGTGCAGTCACAAAAAAATCTACGGCTTGTAATCAACGGCTCAGCTGTAAGTACGGCTGAGTCATTCAAATTCCTGGGGACCATCACCTCCCACAACCTCAAGTGGGAGGACAACAGCACAGTGGTCACCAAGAAGACACAACAGAGGGTCTTCTTGCGTCAGCTGAATAAATTCAAACTCTCACTCTACACAGCCATCATCGAGTCCATCCTCACCTCCTCGATCACTGTCTAGTTCGGAATGCCTCTGCCTGGTCAAAGGGCAAACTGCAACGGATTGTGGAAATGCTGTGAGGGTCATCGACTGCCACCTGCCCTCCATCGTAAACCTTCACGACTCCAGGACAAGGAAGCATGCAGGAAAGATCATCACCGACCACTTTCACAACGATCGTCACCTCTTCCAAAGACTCCCCTCTGGCGAACGGTACAGATCAATCACAACCAAAACCTTCTGCAACCTGAACCGTTTCTTCCCCCATGCTGTGACCCTTACCAACCGGCCACCTGGATCTTCTGATTCATGGACTATGCACTCTTCAATACGCACACTGTCTATGAACCCTACAATACGCACACTGTCTATGCACCCTGCAATACTCACACTGTCTATGAACCCTACAATACGCACACTGTCAATGAACCTTGCAATACTCACAATGACTATGCACTCTGCAATATGCACACTGTCTATGCACCCTGCAATAATCACACTGTCTGTGCACCCTGTAAAACTCACACTGCCTATGCACCCTGCAATAATCACACTGTCTATGCACCCTGCAATACTCACACTGTCTATGCACCCTGCAATACTCACACTGTCTATGCACCCTGCAATACTCACCATGTCTATGCACCCTGCAATACTCACACTGTCTATGCACCCTGCAATACTCACACTGTCTATGCACCCTGCAATACTCACACTGTCTATGCACCCTGCAATACTCACCATGTCTATGCACCCTGCAATAATCACACTGTCTATGCACCCTGCAATACTCACACTGTCTATGCACCCTTCACTTTCTTCCTAGAACTGCACATTGCTCTTTGCACTGCCCTTTGCGCTCTGCCACGGACTAACTATATTTCCCCCATTGCACATCGTCATGTCCATGTAGTTTTATTCATACATCTCTACCTGCATAAGTTATAATGTAGCTGACTATATATGGTTTGTAATGTAGTCTGTAGTTTTATTCATACATCTCTACCTGCATAAGTTATAATGTAGCTGACTATATATGGTTTGTAATGTTGTCTGTAGTTTTATTCATACATCTCTACCTGCATAAGTTATAATGTAGCTGACTATATATGGTTTGTAATGTTGTCTGTAGTTTTATTCATACATCTCTACCTGCATAAGTTATAATGTAGCTGACTATATATGGTTTGTAATGTTGTCTGTAGTTTTATTCATACATCTCTACCTGCATAAGTTATAATGTAGCTGACTGTATATGGTTTGTAATGTTGTCTGTAGTTTTATTCATACATCTCTACCTGCATAAGTTATAATGTAGCTGACTATATATGGTTTGTAATGTTGTCTGTAGTTTTATTCATACATCTCTACCTGCATAAGTTATAATGTAGCTGACTATATATGGTTTGTAATGTCGTCTGTAGTTTTATTCATACATCTCTACCTGCATAAGTTATAATGTAGCTGACTGTATATGGTTAATTGTCTGTCTGTATACTCTGTTAATTGTCTGTCTGTATACTCTGATTTTTGTCTGTCTGTGTACTCTGTTTATTGTCTGTCTGTGTACTCTGTTCATTTTCTGTCTGTAATCTCTGTTAATTGTCTGTCTTTTTTTTTCTTCAAGGTTTCCAAGATGGTGTAGCAGTCAGACATCCTTTGTCCTCGTCTTGTCCCGTGTATATATGTTTTGTATCTTTTTGTCTTTTTCTTCGCATATCTTGTTATATATTTTTTCTAAAAACTAAACTTCAAAACACACTCCTGCAACCCGCCTCACCAAATGTGGAGCGGATCTATTTTTTTTCCAAAAGTATTAGTCACCTCATATCCAAAATCCACAACAGAAGCTAGCCAGAAGTTAGCCAGAAGCTAGCCAGAAGCTAGCCAGAAGTTAGCCAGCTCACTAGCGAACGTTAGTATTCAGCTAACCACGGCTAGCAGTCATCAGCTATCCTTTAGCTAGGAAAGCTATCACCAGTTTTGTACAACACGACTCAGACCAGAGCATATCCCCGGATTTCTACCGCAAGCTCTGGACATTTACACCTGGATCTTGCAGCTAACTAGCTGCTAGACAAAGTGACTATTGGCTAACGTCGATTCCGGAGCAAACACCAATTATCCTGAAGCTAGCCAACTGAAGAGTTCCATCAGCCACTCCTGGGCTACAAACACCTATCCGGACCCGTTTTACTGCCAATGCGGAGCCCCACCGGGCCTTCACGACTGGAATACCGACATTATCTGCCCAAGGGAGTTATTAAACTGGCCCCTCCATCGCGACGTAACCTGAACGCCCATCTGCTAACTGCGGCCCACTAATCGTTAGCTGTCTTGAGCATATCGGCTGCTATCTGAACAGGTCTATCGAACAATCTTCTTGGGCCACTATAACTATGACTATTTTGACAATTGGATTTGTCCCTTCTACCACACGGAACCCACTAATCTACCGACGGAAACGCACGGGGTGGCTAAAAACAGACCTCCATCTTCTGCTAGCTTGCAACCAATGGCTCGGCTAGCTGTCTGAATCGCCGTGACCCCAACAAACCTCACTACTCACTGGACCCTTATGATCATTCAGCTAAGCATGCCTCTCCATAATGTCAATATGCCTTGTCCATTGTTGTTCTGGTTAGTGTTTATTGGCTTATTTCACTGTAGAGCCTCTAGCCCTGCTCATTATACCTTATCCAACCTTTCAGTTCCACCACCCACACATGCGATGACATCACCTGGTTTCAATTATGTTTCTAGAGACAATATATTTTTCATCATCACTCAATGCCTAGGTTTACCTCCACTGTATTCACATCCTACCATACCTTTTTCTGTACACTATTCCTTGAATCTATTTTATCGCCCCCAGAAACCTGCTCCTTTTACTCTCTGTTCCGAACGTCCTAGACGTCCAATTCTCATGGCATTCCTCTGGCGATGTAGAGGTGAATCCAGGCCCTATTCCCCAGGCACTCTCTTTTGATGACTTCTGTAACCATAAAAGCCTTGGTTTAATGCATGTTAACATTAGAAGCCTCCTCCCTAAGTTTGTTTTATTCACTGTGTTAGCACACTCTGCCAACCCGGATGTCTTAGCCGTGTCTGAATCCTGGCTTAGGAAGACCACCAATAACTCAGAAATCTCCATCCCTAACTACAACATTTTTAGACAAGATAGAATGGCAAAAGGGGGTGGTGTTGCAATCTACTGCAGAGATAGCCTGCAGAGTTCTGTCCTACTATCCAGGTCTGTACCCAAACAATTTGAACTTCTACTTTTAAAAGTCCACCTCTCTAAAAACCAGTCTCTCACTGTTGCCGCCTGCTATAGACCACCCTCTGCCCCCAGCTGTTATCTGGATACCATATGTGAACTGATTGCCACCCATCTATCTTCAGAGCTCGTGCTGCTAGGTGACCTAAACTGTGACATGTTTAACACCCCGACCATCCTACAATCTAAGCTTGATGCCCTCAATCTCACACAAATGATCTATGAACCTACCAGGTACCACCCCAAAGCCCGTAAACATGGGCACCCTCATAGATATCATCCTAACCAACTTGCCCTCTAAATACAACTCTGCTGTTTTCAACCAAGATCTCAGCGATCACTACCTCATTGCCTGCATCCGTTATATGTCAGCGGTCAAACAACCTCCACTCATCACTATCAAATGCTCCCTGAAAGCCTTTCTAATCGACCTGGCCCGGGTATCCTGGAAGGATATCAACCTCATCCTGTCAGTAGAGGATGCCTAGTTTTTTTTTTTTAAAGCCTTCATCGCCATCTTAAATAAGCATGCCCCATTCAAGAAATTTAGAACCAAGAACAGATATAGCACTTGGTTCTCTCCAGACCTGACTGCCCTTAACCAACACAAAAACATCCTGTGGCGTTCTGCATTAGCATCGAACAGCCCCTGTGAAATGCAACTTTTTAGGGAAGCTAGAAACCAATATACACAGGCAGTTAGAAAAGCCAAGGCTAGCTTTTTCAAGCAGAAATTTGCTTCCTGCAACACAAACTAAAAAAAGTTCTGGAACATTGTAAAGTCCATGGAGAATAAGAGCACCTCCTCCCAGCTGCCCACTGCACTGAGGATAGGAAACTCTATCACCACCGGTAAATCCACTACAATTGAGAATTTCAATAAGCATTTTTTCACGGCTGGCCATGCTTTCCACCTGGCTACCCCTACCCCAGTCAACAGCACTGCACCCCCCACAGCAACTCACCCAAGCCTTCCCCATTTCTCCTTCTCCCAAATCCAGTCAGCTGATGTTCTGAAAGAGCTGCAAAATCTGGACACCCACAAATCAACCGGGCTAGACAATCTGGACCCTTTCTTTCTAAAAATTATCTGCCGAAATTGTTGCAACCCTATTACTAGCCTGTTCAACCTCTCTTTCGTGTCGTCTGAGATTCCCAAAGATTGGAAAGCAGCTGCGGTCATCCCACTCTTCAAAGGGGGGGACACTCTTGACCCAAACTGCTACAGAGCTATATCTATCCTACCCTGCCTTTCTAAGGTCTTCGAAAGCCAAGTTAACAAACAGATCACCGACCATTTCGAATCCCACTGTACCTTCTCCGCTATGCAATCTGGATTCAGAGCTGGTCACGGGTGCATCTCAGCCACGCTCAAGGTACTAAATGATATCTTAACCGCCATAGATAAGAAACAATACTGTGCAGCCATATTCATTGACCTGGCCAAGGCTTTTGACTCTGTCAATCACCACATTCTCATCGGCAGACTCAACAGCCTTGGTTTCTCAAATGATTGCCTCGCCTGGTTCAGCAACTACTTATCTGACAGAGTTCAGTGTGTCAAATCTGAGGGCCTGTTGTCCGGGCATCTGGCAGTCTCTATGGGGGTGCCACAGGGTTCAATTCTTGGGCTGACTCTCTTCTCTGAATATATCAATGATTTCGATCTTGCTGCTGGTGAGTCTCTGATCCACCTCTATACAGACGACACCATTCTGTATACTTCTGGCCCTTCTTTGGACACTGTGTTAACTAACCTTCAGACGAGCTTCAATGCCATACAACTCTCCTTCCATGGCCTCCAACTGCAAGTAAAACTAAATGCATGCTCTTCGAACGATCGCTGCCCGCACTTGCCCGCCCGTCCAGAGTAGTGCTCTGTTAATTGTCTGTCTGTGTATTCTGTTAATTGTCTGTATGTATACTCTGTCAATTGTCTATCTGTGTATTCTGTTAATTGTCTGTCTGTGTACACCAATAAAGGAGATTCTGATTCAAGAAGAATACAAAAAAATGTGAGGTGGGGAGATGGATAGACATCAAAGAAAGGGAGGAGATTCTGATCCCTGTTCAGACAACACACTCCTGGTGGCAGTATGTATGTACCCTTTCAGTTTGTTTACAAACTGTCAATAAACTCATAGAAGTAGTAGAAGAAGAAATTGAGAACATTAAAATGGAGATAGTTCTCAATGGCACTGTCCATGCTATCACACAAACCATTAGTGCAAAGATGCAGAGATTAGCTCTCTAGTACATCTCTAGAGAGCTCATACAGTTACAGACAGCAGCATCTGTTTCACTGAGCAGGAGACTCTCACAGCAGCACTGTGTAATACGTTAACCGTGAAGCACGTGAAAATGTGCCAGTACCTTCTGATCCAGCTGTAGAAACTTCTGGAAGTCGTAAAAAGAGATCTGACACAGCTCTGGTCTGTCCACATTCCTACACACACACACACACACAAACACACACACACACACACACACGCACGCGCACACACGCACACGCACACACGCACGCACGCACGCACACACACACACACAGAAAATGTTTTAAAGGGCAGTACAATATCTATAGGTTACCTCTAATTAGTAGGTTGAGAATAGAGGAGAATAAAAAAGGAGGTAGGAAGATAGATAGACATCAAAGAAATGGAGGAGATTTGGGAAGACACATATGGACAATAGGAGGTGGAGGAAAAGAGAAGAGGAGGAGGTGGGACTCACCGGAGGGGGAAAGAGAGCTCCAGCTGCTCAATGATCTGAGGGAACAACGGGAGAGCCTGGTGAGGGAGGGGTACACAGGGCATGGAGTGTGTGTGTGTGTGTGTGTGTGTGTGTGTGTGTATTTGTGTGTGTGTGCATGAGCATTTGTGTGTGTGTGTACGTATATTTTCTATTACTCACACTCCTCTGTGCGTCGAACATCAATGTTCTGTAGAGCTGAGCAAAGTGAGGGAAGGAGAGATCACACCTGGCTTCCACTTCCTGTCCAGACAGGAAGTACACAAGTTATTACATGTACAAATCATCTCATTTAAAACTGTGGCAGCCTGTACATGCCTGGGGATATCTATCATCTATTACCTGTAGCTTGTCTTTGAGGAAGCGCATGTTGGGGACTCTGTAGTTGATATGAGGTAACAGGGCCTTCACATCCTTTACTGTGATACTGGACAGGACAATATAATAAAGAAACAAGAGATTTAACAGAGACAAAATAACATTACTGACCGGACAATAAAATGTTACATTTATTCATATCAGTTTGAATTGTCACTCTTCCATCAGGTCCAGTGACTCACGCAGTACCAATCTGAACCAGCAGGGGAGGTACGTTGACCAAAGGAAGGATTACAGTGTTATAGTTCTGTTAAGTTGTATTTCAGTCTGTTTTAGTTATGTTTCTAGCCATAGCAAGTGTAGAGTTTAGTTATGTTTCCAGCCAGAGAAGAGTTTAACAATGTTTCCAGCCAGGGCTAGAGTAGCGTTTAGTTATGTTTCCAGCCAGAGCTAGAGTAGAGTTTAGTAATGTTTCCAGCCAGAGCTAGAGTAGAGTTTAGTAATGTTTCCAGCCAGAGCTAGAGTAGAGTTTAGTAATGTTTCCAGCCAGAGCTAGAGTAGAGTTTAGTAATGTTTCCAGCCAGGGCTAGAGTAGAGTTTAGTTATGTTTCCAACCAGAGCTAGAGTAGAGTTTAGTTATGTTTCCAGCCAGAGCTAGAGTAGAGTTTAGTTATGTTTCCAGCCAGAGCTAGAGTAGAGTTTAGTAATGTTTCCAGCCAGGGCTAGAGTAGCGTTTAGTTATGTTTCCAGCCAGAGCTAGAGTAGAGTTTAGTAATGTTTCCAGCCAGGGCTAGAGTAGCGTTTAGTTATGTTCCCAGCCAGAGCTAGAGTAGAGTTTAGTAATGTTTCCAGCCAGAGCTAGAGTAGAGTTTAGTAATGTTTCCAGCCAGAGCTAGAGTAGAGTTTAGTAATGTTTCCAGCCAGAGCTAGAGTAGAGTTTAGTAATGTTTCCAGCCAGGGCTAGAGTAGAGTTTAGTTATGTTTCCAGCCAGAGCTAGAGTTGAGTTTAGTAATGTTTCCAGGCAGAGCTAGAGTAGAGTTTAGTTATGTTTCCAGCCAGAGCTAGAGTAGAGTTTAACTATGTTTCCAGCCAGAGTAGTGTAGAGTTTAGTAATGTTTCCAGACAGAGCTAGAGTAGAGTTTAGTAATGTTTCCAGCCAGAGCTAGAGTAGAGTTTAGTTATGTTTCCAGCCAGAGCTAGAGTAGAGTTTAACTATGTTTCCAGCCAGAGTAGAGTAGAGTTTAGTAATGTTTCCAGACAGAGCTAGAGTAGAGTTTAGTAATGTTTCCAGACAGAGCTAGAGTAGAGTTTAGTAATGTTTCCAGACAGAGCTAGAGTAGAGTTTAGTAATGTTTCCAGACAGAGCTAGAGTACAGATTAGTTATGTTTCCAACCAGAGCTAGAGTAGAGTTTAGTTATGTTTCCAACCAGAGCTAGAGTAGAGTTTAGTTATGTTTCCAACCAGAGCTAGAGTAGAGTTTAGTAATGTTTCCAGCCAGAGCTAGAGTAGCGTTTAGTAATGTTTCCAGACAGAGCTAGAGAAAAGTTTAGTTATGTTTCCAACCAGAGCTAGAGTAGCGTTTAGTTATGTTCCCAGCCAGAGTAGAGTTTAGTTATGTTCCCAGCCAGAGTAGAGTTTAGTTATGTTCCCAGCTAGAGTAGAGTTTAGTTATGTTCCCAGCTAGAGTAGAGTTTAGTTATGTTCCCAGCCAGAGTAGAGTTTAGTTATGTTCCCAGCCAGAGTAGCGTTTAGTTATGTTCCCAGCCAGAGTAGAGTTTAGTTATGTTCCCAGCCAGAGTAGAGTTTAGTTATGTTCCCAGCCAGAGTAGAGTTTAGTTATGTTCCCATCCAGAGTAGAGTTTAGTTATGTTCCCAGCCAGAGTAGAGTTTAGTTATGTTCCCAGCCAGAGTAGAGTTTAGTTATGTTCCCAGCCAGAGTAGAGTTTAGTTATGTTCCCAGCCAGAGTAGAGTTTAGTTATGTTCCCAGCCAGAGTAGAGTTTAGTTATGTTCCCAGCCAGAGTAGAGTTTAGTTATGTTCCCAGCCAGAGTAGAGTTTAGTTATGTTCCCAGCCAGAGTAGAGTTTAGTTATGTTCCCAGCCAGAGTAGAGTTTAGTTATGTTCCCAGCCAGAGTAGAGTTTAGTTATGTTCCCAGCCAGAGTAGAGTTTAGTTATGTTCCCAGCCAGAGTAGAGTTTAGTTATGTTCCCAGCCAGAGTATAGTTTAGTTATGTTCCCAGACAGAGTAGAGTTTAGTTATGTTCCCAGCCAGAGTAGAGTTTAGTTATGTTCCCAGCCAGAGTAGAGTTTAGTTATGTTCCCAGCCAGAGTAGCGTTTAGTAATGTTTCCAGCCAGAGCTAGAGTAGAGTTTAGTAATGTTTCAAGGCAGAGCTAGAGTAGAGATTAGTTATGTTTCAAGACAGAGCTAGAGAAGAGTTTAGTAATGTTTCCAGCCACAGCTAGAGTAGAGCTTAATTATGTTTCCAGCCAAAGAATAGTTTTGAGATGTTTCCAGCCAGAGCTAGAGTGGAGTTAAGTTATGTTTCCAGCCAGAGCTAGAGTGGAGTTAAGTTATGTTTCCAGCCAGAGCTAGAGTGGAGTTAAGTTATGTTTCCAGCCAGAGCTAGAGTGGAGTTAAGTTATGTTTCCAGCCGGAGCTAGAGTGAAGATTAGTTATGTTTCCAGCCAGAGTTAGAGTGGAGTTAAGTTATGTTTCCAGCCGGAGCTAGAGTGGAGATTAGTTATGTTTCCAGCCAGAGCAAGAGTGGAGTTTAGTTATGTTTTATTTATGGAGTATCACCGTTCTGTTAAGTTAATTTAGAGACATAGCTAGAGTGAAGTTTAGTTATGGAGTATCACAGTTCTGTTTAGTTCATTTAGAACCAGAGCTATAGTAGTTTAGTTGTGGAGTATCACAGTTCTGTTTAGTTTGTTTAGAACCAGAGCTAGAGTAGTTTAGTTATGGAGTATCACAGTTCTGTTTAGTTTGTTTAGAACCAGAGCTAGAGTAGTTTAGTTATGGAGTATCACAGTTCTGTTTAGTTTGTTTAGAACCAGAGCTAGAGTAGTTTAGTTGTGGAGTATCACAGTTCTGTTTAGTTTGTTTAGAACCAGAGCTAGAGTAGTTTAGTTGTGGAGTATCACAGTTCTGTTTAGTTCGTTTAGAATCAGAGCTAGAGTAGTTTAGTTATGGAGTATCACAGTTCTGTTTAGTTCGTTTAGAACCAGAGCTAGAGTAGTTTAGTTATGGAGTATCACAGTTCTGTTTAGTTCGTTTAGAACCAGAGCTAGAGTAGTTTAGTTATGGAGTATCACAGTTCTGTTTAGTTCGTTTAGAACCAGAGCTATGGGCGAGTGGCAGCCGGAAAGCCTCCTGCTTGGTCTCAATGTTTGGACTCCACAGGGAGGGGCGGAGAGCAGGGGGGTGATCTCTCTCTCTCCCCGCTTCCACCGGATGGGCCAGAGAAGGGGAGCAGGGCTGGGTCTGGCTGGGTCGGGTATACACTGGATATCATACTCTCTCTCTCTGAGCCTCTCTTCATTATCTGTCTCTGTGTGTTTTTCTTTCTTTCTAACTATTTCCCCTTATATACAATATGTCTCTCCTCTCTCTAAACCTCTCTTCATCAATCCCTCTCTAGTTTCCTCTTTCTTTTGCTTTCACTCTCAGACAGTCTCTTTGTGTTATAGGACTCTCAGACAGTCTCTTTGTGTTATGGGACTCTCAGACAGTCTCTCTGTGTTATGGGACTCTCAGACAGTCTCTTTGTGTTATGGGACTCTCAGACAGTCTCTTTGTGTTATAGGACTCTCAGACAGTCTCTTTGTGTTATGGGACTCTCAGACAGTCTCTTTGTGTTATGGG
The DNA here is from genome assembly GCF_045791955.1 of Oncorhynchus clarkii lewisi. Classification (NCBI taxonomy): domain Eukaryota; kingdom Metazoa; phylum Chordata; class Actinopteri; order Salmoniformes; family Salmonidae; genus Oncorhynchus; species Oncorhynchus clarkii. Next base: position 80,570,833 of record NC_092151.1, on the reverse strand, counting down.
ACTCTCAGACAGTCTCTCTGTGTTATGGGACTCTCAGACAGTCTCTTTGTGTTATGGGACTCTCAGACAGTCTCTTTGTGTTATGGGACTCTCAGACAGTCTCTTTGTGTTATGGGACTCTCAGACAGTCTCTCTGTGTTATAGGACTCTCAGACAGTCTCTTTGTGTTATGGGACTTCCAGACAGTCTCTTTGTGTTATTGGACTCTCAGACAGTCCCTTTGTGTTATGGGAGTTCCAGACAGTCTCTTTGTGTTATGGGACACTCAGACAGTCTCTCTGTGTTATGGGACTCTCAGACAGTCTCTTTGTGTTATGGGACTCTCAGACAGTCTCTCTGTGTTATGGGACTCTCAGACAGTCTCTTTGTGTTATGGGACTCTCAGACAGTCTCTCTGTGTTATGGGACTCTCAGACAGTCTCTTTGTGTTATGGGACTCTCAGACAGTCTCTTTGTGTTATGGGACTCTCAGACAGTCTCCGTGTGGGATATCTCCACCCCCCTCACTCTGTCCTGCCCCTCCTGCAGGGTTGTGGCACATGGCCGATCACTTTGTTGATTAACTAGACGCAAGCTGCTGTCCTCCAGCGTCTCAGAGAGTGCTTATAGTGTGTGTGTGTGTGTGTGTGTGTGTGTGTGTGTGTGTGTGTGTGTGTGTGTGTGTGTGTGTGTGTGTGTGTGTGTGTGTGTGTGTGAGGAGAGAGCAAGAAGAAGATGGAGGAGAGCAGACACATCCCTGAGAGAAACTCTACCTGTCCTGGGGGATGTTGTTTTAGCTTGTCTGCTCTCTCTCTCTCTCTCTCTCTCTCTCTCTCTCTCTCTCCCCCCCACTTCCCCCCTTCACATACTACTTTATCTCCTCTCTTTCTCGCTCTCTGTCACTGTCTTGGTCTTTCCCTATCTTCTCCTATTCTTTCTCTGGCTAGCATGTATCCCTCCGTCTCTCTGTTCTGTTCATCCTCTGTTCAATCAACTCTCTTTTGTTCAACTCGTTATTTATCACCCCTCATTATTTTGCTCTGATTTGGAGCTCCTGTTTCTATTTCCATTGAGACAGGAAGTTTCCCTCTCCCAACCCATTGCATCACTTCCTGTTCCTGTTCCTTATCAGGCGGTGGCAGACAGGCTGTTTGTGCTGGACCGCTTCCTCCCAAAGAGGTGGGAGCCACGGAACTGAGCTGGGGACTAGTGGGGATGTAAGGAGCTGGAGCTAGGGCTGGAGCTGGGGATAGAGCTGGAGCTGGAGTTAGGGTTAGAGCTGGAGCTAAGGCTGGAATTAGGGATAGAGCTGGACCTGGAGTTAGGACGAGAGCTGGAGCTAGGGCTGGAGCTTGGGATAGAGCTGGAGCTGGAGTTAGGGTTAGAGCTGGAGCTAAGGCTGGAATTAGGGATAGAGCTGGAGCTGGAGTTAGGACGAGAGCTGGAGCTAGGGATGGAATTAGGGTTAGAGCTGGAGCTAAGGATGGAATTAGGATTAGAGCTGGAGCTAGGGCTGGAGTTAGGGTTAGAGCTGGAGCTAGGGCTGGAATTAGGGTTAGAGCTGGAGCTAGGGCTGGAATTAGGGTTAGAGCTGGAGCTAGGGATGGAATTGTGATTAGAGCTGGAGCTAGGCCTGGAATTAGGGTTAGAGCTGGAGCTAGGGATGGAATTAGGGTTAGAGCTGGAGCTAGGGATGGAATTAGGATTAGAGCTGGAGCTAGGGATGGAATTACGATTAGAGCTGGAGCAAGGGCTGGAGTTAGGGTTAGAGCTGGAGCTGGGGATGGAGCTTATGTTAGAGCTGGAGCTAGGGATGGAATTAGGATTAGAGCTGGAGCTAGGGATGGAATTAGGGTTAGAGCTGGAGCTAGAGCTAGAGTTAGAGCTGGGAATGGAGCTTATGTTAGAACTGGAGCTAGGGCTGGAGCTAGAGTTAGAGCTGGGGATGAAGCTTGTGTTAGAGCTGGAGCAAGGGCTGGGGTTAGGGTTAGAGCTGGAGCTAGGGCTGGAATTAGGGATAGAGCTGGAGCTAGGGCTGGAGTTAGGGATAGAGCTGGAGCTAGGGCTGGAATTAGGGATAGAGCTGGAGCTAGGGCTGGAGTTAGGGATATAGCTGGAGCTAGGGCTGAAGTTAGGCAAATAGCTGGAGCTAGGACTGGAGTTGGGGTTATAGGTGGAGCTAGGGCTGGAGTTGGGGTTAGAGCTGGAGCTAGGGTTGGAGTTAGGGTTAGAGCTGGAGCTAGGGCTGGAGTTAGGGTTAGAGCTGAAGCTAGGGCTGAAGTTAGGCAAATAGCCTGAGCTAGGGCTGGAGTTGGGGTTATAGGTGGAGCTAGGGCTGGAGTTGGGGTTATAGGTGGAGCTAGGGCTGGAGTTGGGGTTATAGGTGGAGCTAGGGCTGGAGCTGGGGTTAGAGCTGGAGCTAAGGCTGGAGTTGGGGTTATAGGTGGAGTTAGGGCTAGAGTTAGGCAAATAGCTGGAGCTAGGGCTGGAGTTGGGGTTATAAGTGGAGCTAGGGCTGGAGTTGGGGTTATAGGTGGAGCTAGGGCTGGAGCTGGGGTTAGAGCTGGAGCTAAGGCTGGAGTTGGGGTTATAGGTAGAGTTAGGGCTGGAGTTAGGCATATAGCTGGAGCTAGGGCTGGAGTTGGGGTTATAAGTGGAGCTAGGGCTGGAGCTGGGGTTAGAGCTGGAGCTGGGGATGGTGCTGGGGTTGGAGCTGGAGCTAGGGTTAGAGCTGGGGTTAGAGCTGGAGCTAATGCTGGAGCTGGAGCTAGGGCTGGAGCTAGGGCTGGAGTTAGGGGTAGAGCTGGAGCTAGGGATGGAGCTGGGGTTAGAGTTGGAGCTAGGGCTGGAGTTAGGGTTAGAGCTGGAGCTAGGGCTGGAGTTAGGGTTAGAGCTGGAGCTAGGGCTGGAGTTAAGGTTAGAGCTGGAGCTAGGGATGGAGCTGGGGTTAGAGTTGGAGCTAGGGCTGGAGTTAGGGTTAGAGCTGGAGCTAGGGATGGAGCTGGGGTTAAAGCTGGAGCTAGGGCTGGAGTTAGGGTTAGAGCTGGAGCTAGGGCTGGACTAGGGTTAGATTCAATAAGTGACAGACGAATCTGATGTGCACTGGCACAGGCAACCCCTTTAAGATAAATGGTAAGACTTGTGTAATTGATACTTTAAATGACAAAAAAAAAACTATAAAAGACCAGAATCAGACATTAAAATAGGGCTTAGGTTAAGAACCAGAGATTCTAAACTAAGAATAGAGGCCAAGTGCCAAGGTCAGAGCGGTGGTCTAAGAGGAAAGGTTCATTATGAGGATCTAGGGGTTAAAATAGATATAGGGAGTCAGGGGTTCGGATTAGATATGGGGGTCTAGGGATATAAGGTTAGGGTTAGGAATTATGGTAAGGATTTAGGAGCTATGGGTTAAGGTCAGAATTCAGGTTGGGATTACAGTAAGGGTCAGGATTAGAGTACAGGTCAGGGTTAAATTAAGATTGGGTATGAGGGTCTAGAAGTTTAGGATTAGGCATGAGGGTCTCAGGGTTAGGGTGAGGGATTAGGGTAACTAGGGGTTAAGGTTAGAATTCAGGTTAGGGTGAGGGATTAGGGTAACTAGGGGTTAAGGTTAGAATTCAGGTTAGGGTGAGGGTTAGGGTCAGTATAAGAGTACAGGTCGGGGTTAACCTAAGATTAGGTATGGGGGTCTAGAGTTTAGGGTTAGGCATGAGGATCCCAGGGTTAAGGTGAGGGATTAGGGTCTACAAGATGAACCACCCAATGAATACAAAAATAAATATTATATTTAAAACAATCATGAGTGCCATCAAACAAAGAAAACTCAAAATAAGTGCTATAAAAGTATCCAAAAAATAGGGTGAAGCCACGCCACACTAAAAGATCAAGGATATGATCAAAATAAGTGGCATCGTATTTATGGTCAGTGAGTAGATCCATAAATAAATAATTAATTAAATAAGAAGTACATATTTTAAAAACAATCATAAGTGCTATCAGACAATGGCAAATCCACCATGGACGAGTCAACATAAATAAATAAATAATACAATAAACAAACATTTATAATGAGCGGCTCTCCACAGACCCCCACCACCTCCCCCCTTCCCTCCCCCCCACCATATAGCCCATGTCACTACACCGAAGATGACCCCTTCCATCCGTTAGGTACGCCAAGGTAAATCAATATTTTTCATTCAGGCCCTTAGGGTCTATCGTATTGAGACGCCCAATCCAAGCTCTTTCCATCCCCTGTCGTTGTGTCCTGGACCAGCTCCCATTTGTCTCCAGACCAAAAATACTCAAACCGTCCACTGCATGTATGCCAAAATGCAAATACAATACCTTAGTCTTTCTACCTTTAGCTATATGGTATAGATGTTGTTTCAGTCTGACCTGTAGTGCATTCTTTGTTTCTCCTATATAAATATTTTGGCACCATTTGCACTTAATTCCATAGATCAAGTTTACAGTGGACAATTCGATCCTCTGTCTTACGACGAACCCCAGCCCCGAGAAGGCATTAACAATATACTTTGGTCTCCCCAAATTTTTATCCAATTTATTAGGTGCATTTTTCGTCTGGAAGGCAGAGTGGACTAAACTGTCCCCGAGGTTTTTGTTTCTTCTATACGCTGAGATTACTCTACAATCTACCAGTCCTTCCACCGCTTGTTGAGCTTCCCTGAAATTAGACCTCAAGTTCCTACTAAATCCACCCAAACTCCCAGAGTATGTTGGAACAAATGGTATCAGATTGTGTGTTTCCGCTGTTTTATTGTATCCCCATTCCCTGCCAAATAATTCACCTACCTCTGCCTTTATCCCCCTAAGGAAACGTTTGGAATATCCCCGTGGCCCCAAGGCTCTAAAAATAATGGTTATTGCCTCCTCCACGTGCTCACCTAATGTACAGATTCTATTGAACCGAATCAGCTGAGATGTAATAATCCCTATGTTTTGGATGGTAACTTGCCTTAATGTAGCAAGGCGTGCCTATCAGTCTCCTTAAATAAGACTTTAGTGGCCAATGATTTAGTTAACCCATCAGAAGGTACAAATAAGACCTGAGTGTCCAAAAACTCTAGTTTTTCCCTTTGTATATTGTGGGAAGTTGTAATGGCAGAATGATGTGTATTGAGGGTTTCCAAGAAACACTCAAAGTCCTGCATAGAACTCACCCAAATTCCAAATATATCATCCAAATACCTGAGATATAGAAAAGGAAGGATCTGGCATTTAAGAAAATCTGTCTCTTCCCGAAAACACATGTATAAATTGGCAAAGGCAGGAAGACATTTCTTACCCATAGCAGTCCCATGGATCTGAAGATAAAACTCATCATTAAAATTGAAATTGTTCCTTAAGAGACTCAACTCCAACAGATCTAAGATTTCCTTGTCCGGGCGCTGAGGGTCAGGAAACCTGTCAAATGCCTGTTTTATCACCCGCAGTCCCAAAGAGGTTTCAATGTTTGTATATAATGAGTTAATATCTATTGAAAATAAGAACGCCCCTAGTGGTAGTTCGAGGCCTTTAATTTTATCGACAAAATCATATGTATCCTTAACATAAGAAGCGTGCTCCTTCCCAGAATCCTTAGCGTGCTTCTGGGATAACGGATGAATAAAATAATCAATATATTCAGCAATTCGATACGATTCCGATCCACAGTCACTAACAATTGGGCGGGCACTAGGGATCTGAAAGGGCACAGACCACTCTTCCAAAGGTTTATGCATTTTTGGAAGAAGATAGAATTGTCGCGGTCTTGGTACCTCGGGGCCCAACAAATAAGTATATTGCTTGGAAGTAATACACTTCTTTTCAAGTAATTCCACCAATATCCTCTTAATCATTTCTTGAGTTTCAGATTGAATAGAGTGGTCTAATGGGACATAATTTTTCACGTTATTCAATTGCCTGTTAGCCTCCAACAAATACTGTACTCTGTCCATGATTACAATCTGTGATCCTTTATCCGCAGGTTTAATGACTATACTCTGATTGGACCTCAACGATTTAATAGTATCTAGCTGGAGCTAGGGATGGAGCTGGGGTTAGAGCTGGTGCTAGGGCTAGACTAGGGTTATAGCTGGAGCTACGGCTGGAGTTAGTGTTAGAGCTGGAGCTAGGGATGGAGCTGGGGTTAGAGCTGGTGCTAGGGCTAGACTAGGGTTAGAGCTGGAGCTACGGCTGGAGTTAGTGTTAGAGCTGGAGCTAGGGATGGAGCTGGGGTTAGAGCTGGAGTTAGGGTTAGAGCTGGAGTTAGGGTTAGAGCTGGAGTTAGGTTTAGGGCTGGAGTTAGGGTTAGGGCTGGAGCTAGGGCTGGAGTTAGGGTTAGAGCTGGAGCTAGGGCTGGACTAGGGTTAGAGCTGCTGCTAGGGCTGGACTAGGGTTAGAGCTGGAGCTAAGGCTGGAGTTAAGGTTAGAGCTGGAGCTAGGGATGGAGCTGGGGTTAGAGCTGGAGCTAGGGCCGGAGTTAGGGTTAGAGCTGGAGCTAGGGCTGGAGTTAGGGTTAGAGCTGGTGCTAGGGCTGGACTAGGGTTAGAGCTGGAGCTAAGGCTGGAGTAAAGGTTAGAGCTGGAGCTAGGGATGGAGCTGGGGTTAGAGCTGGAGCTAAGGCTGGAGTTAAGGTTAGAGCTGGAGCTAGGGATGGAGCTGGGGTTAGAGCTGGAGCTAGGGCTGGAGTTAGAGTTAGAGATGGTGCTAGGGCTGGACTAGGGTTAGAGCTGGAGCTAAGGCTGGAGTTAAGTTTAGAGCTGGAGCTAGGGATGGAGCTGGGGTTAGAGCTGGAGCTAAGGCTGGAGTTAGGGTTAGAGCTGGAGCTAGGGCTGGAGTTAGAGTTAGAGCTGGTGCTAGGGCTGGAGCTAGGGATGGAGCTGGGGTTAGAGCTGGAGTTAGGGTTAGAGCTGGAGTTAGGGTTAGAGCTGGAGTTAGGTTTAGGGCTGGAGTTAGGGTTAGGGCTGGAGCTAGGGCTGGAGTTAGGGTTAGAGCTGGAGCTAGGGCTGGACTAGGGTTAGAGCTGGTGCTAGGGCTGGACTAGGGTTAGAGCTGGAGCTAAGGCTGGAGTTAAGGTTAGAGCTGGAGCTAGGGATGGAGCTGGGGTTAGAGCTGGAGCTAGGGCCGGAGTTAGGGTTAGAGCTGGAGCTAGGGCTGGAGTTAGGGTTAGAGCTGGTGCTAGGGCTGGACTAGGGTTAGAGCTGGAGCTAAGGCTGGAGTAAAGGTTAGAGCTGGAGCTAGGGATGGAGCTGGGGTTAGAGCTGGAGCTAAGGCTGGAGTTAAGGTTAGAGCTGGAGCTAGGGATGGAGCTGGGGTTAGAGCTGGAGCTAGGGCTGGAGTTAGAGTTAGAGATGGTGCTAGGGCTGGACTAGGGTTAGAGCTGGAGCTAAGGCTGGAGTTAAGTTTAGAGCTGGAGCTAGGGATGGAGCTGGGGTTAGAGCTGGAGCTAAGGCTGGAGTTAGGGTTAGAGCTGGAGCTAGGGCTGGAGTTAGAGTTAGAGCTGGTGCTAGGGCTGGACTAGGGTTAGAGTTGGAGCTAGGGCTGGAGTTAGGGTTAGAGCTGGAGCTGGAGCTAGGGCTAGAGCTGGGGTTAGAGTTGGAGCTAGGGATGGAGCTGGGGTTAGAGTTGGAGCTAGGACTGGAGATGGGGTTAGAGTTGGAGCTAGGGCTGGAGCTGGGGTTAGAGCTGGATCTAGGGTTGGGGTTAGAGCTGGGGATGGGGTTAGGGCTGGAACTAGGCCTGGAGCTAAACCTGGAGCTGGGGTTAGAGCTGGGCCTGGAGCTTGGGATGGAGCTAGGACTGGAGCTGGGGGAGGGGTTGGGGTTGGGAGGGGTATTATTATTTTATAATGTTTGGTGTGGATTTCCCCCACTATTCCACCGGCTAGCAGAGTGACCGTTGTGTGTGTATCCCAGGGTTCTGGCTGGGTGTAACAACAATGTTGATATGGTATTGACGTCTGACCCACCTTCCCTCACGATTCCTGTCCATCACCTCAAATTGTCTCCTCAGCCACCTGGAGGGAGGGAGGGAGGATATACAGAAATAGAGAGAAGAGAGATAGTTCAGTATGAGATGGAAAGACAAATGTTGAGTGGCTGTGTTGAGCACAGCGGATTCTTTTAAAAGCCACCAGCCACGGGGTTTAACATTGACTTAGTCTAACTTTAAATTGTGACTATATTTGTGAAAACATTAAATAGTAATGTGACCCAAAGCCTACAACACAAAATAATTGAGACACTGTATGTCACTTCCTTGACTGTGACCAAGTTGTTGACATTTGTAAACCAAATAGTCATAAAATGGATCATATGTACAATACTGAAGTTCCTCTCTCTCCCACAACAGCACTGTTGTTGAGTTTTCTTCCACAAACCATGGAATATAGGAACACTGCCCCACACATTTACCCAGAATAATTATTTTCAACCAACACAAATATTATTGCTCTCTCCAACCCATGTCCCCTCTCTCCTATGTGTGTTATAGTAGTAATGGATGATGCTACCGGGATATTAATATTACTACAAACAGGTGCCTGTTAAACACCACAGGCACCTGATTCATACTGTCATAAAGGCACACACTCCTCTCCTCACATATCTCTCTCTCACACACAAACACACACACTCCTCTCCCTCTCCCCCTCTCTCTCTCTTACTCACTCAGACACACACACACACACACACACACACACAAATATACATACCGGTCTATCTGTTGTGGTGCTGAGGCTCTCTGAGTATCCATCATCAGCCAGTTGATTCCAGTGATCCACATATTGACCTCCTCCTCACTGAAGGCTGGAGAGAGACAGAGAGAGAAAGAGAGAGAGAGAGAGGTGGGGTGGGAGAGAGACAGAGACAGAGAGGGGGAGAGAGGGAGAGAGACAGAGATAGAGAGGGGGAGAGGGAGAGAGACAGAGACAGAGAGGGGGAGAGGGAGGGAGATAGAGATAGAGAGGGGGAGAGAGGGAGAGAGACAGAGATAGAGAGGGGGAGAGGGAGAGAGACAGAGATAGAGAGGGGGAGAGAGGGAGAGAGACAGAGATAGAGAGGGGGAGAGGAAGGGAGACAGAGATAGAGAGAGGGAGAGAGACAGAGATAGAGAGGGGGAGAGACAGAGATAGAGAGGGGGAGAAGGAGGGAGACAGAGATAGAGAGGGGGGAGAGAGGGCATGGAGAAAATAAAATGGGGGTAGAATAGAAATGTTGACAAAATGTTAACGAAGTGCTGAGAAGTGAGCTTTATGCAGTGTAATGCTGGCACTACTGCCTTGTACAACAGGAGCTATTGTAGCATGGCATTATTACAAATATGGAAATATTATCTTCCAGCCAACGCCTTACCCTCCCAGAATATCACTAACAGATGCAATGGAGAACATTTGGAGAACCATCGAGCAACAGAGAAAGCCCACACACACAGACACACACACACACACACACACACAGACACACACACACACACACACACACACACACACACACACACTGACCGGCCACACTGAGTGTTTTGAGGCGGAACTCCAGTCCGTAGAGCACGATGAAGCAGTGGGCGGAGTCTAATTTACGAGCCTCCTCTGGATAACGCTCAAAGTCCCGGGAACCTTTACCCAACCGCAGCTCCCTGATCTCCCTGATATCAACTAGAGAGAGAGAGGAAAACACTGTTAGTCAACACACACATAGACAGACACACTGCACCCCAACTCCCTCCACGCCAAAATTGTTCAAAGCAAACCAATAATGATGTTATAACAGCTACACAATGGTAATGACAGCAGAGGGGGGCATTTTAAAATATTTGGAATGAATGGTAGATACACAGTCCCGCACACACAAACACTGGCCACACCCACAAGGAAAACTAATCTCATTGATTTAGCAGATGTCTTGAGCAAACTAAACACACAAACACAGCCAGCCAGACACTTGGGTGCACAGAGTTAGCACAAACACAGCCAGCCAGACACTTGGGTGCACAGAGTTAGCACAAACACAGCCAGCCAGACACTTGGGTGCACAGAGTTAGCACAAACACAGCCAGCCAGACACTTGGGTGCACAGAGTTAGCACAAACACAGCCAGCCAGACACTTGGGTGCACAGAGTTAGCACAAACACAGCCAGCCAGACACTTGGGTGCACAGAGTTAGCACAAACACAGCCAGCCAGACACTTGGGTGCACAGAGTTAGCACAAACACAGCCAGCCAGACACTTGGGTGCACAGAGTTAGCACAAATACAGCAAGCCAGACACTTGGGTGCACAGAGTTAGCACAAACACAGCCAGCCAGACACTTGGGTGCACAGAGTTAGCACAAACACAGCCAGCCAGACACTTGGGTGCACAGAGTTAGCACAAACACAGCCAGCCAGACACTTGGGTGCACAGAGTTAGCACAAACACACTTGAACAGATTTATACACACACAGTCAAAATAGAAAGAGAGATTTTAAAGCTTCTTTATAAGATGTGCACACACTTAAGAAACAGACACACACACACACACACACACACACACACACACACACACACACACACACACACACACACACACACACACACACGAACACACATACAGTAGGGCTGAGAGAAAAGTCATAAAGCTGAATATTTCTCCTGAGATACGAATGTAAACACACCACACCTCACTATGGCTTCCAGAGAGAGAGTGAGTTAGAGAGCGAGCAACAGAAGAAAGGAAAAGGGGAGATAGAGAAGGCAGGAGGGGGAGAGAGAGAAAGAGAGCGGTGGGGAGAGATAGCGAGAGTAAGAGAGGAGAGAAGGGGAGAGAGAAGAGAGAGGGCACGGGAGAGAAGGAGAAAGACGTGGAGAAATAACAAGAGGAAAGAGGGTGTGTTAACCACATGGCACCCTATTCCCTATATAGTGGACAGGTCAAAAATGGTGCACTATATAGGGAATAGGGAAGCATTTGGGAAGCAACCAGGGAGAAGGAAAGAGAGACGAGAACAGTGAGAGGGAGAGAGAGAGAAGGATAGACGGGGAGAGATAAGGGTAGAGGAAGAGAGGGTGAAGGACAGAGAGAGAGAGAAGGATAGACAGGGAGAGATAAGGATAGGGGAAGAGAGGGTGAAGGACAGAGAGAGAGAGAAGGATAGACAGGGAGAGATAAGGGTAGGGGAAGAGAGGGTGAATGACAGAGAGAGAGAGAGAAGGATAGACAGGGAGAGATAAGGGTAGGGGAAGAGAGGGTGAAGGACAGAGAGAGAGAGAAGGATAGACAGGGAGAGATAAGGGTAGGGGAAGAGAGGGTGAAGGACAGAGAGAGAAGGATAGACAGGGAGAGATAAGGGTAGAGGAAGAGAGGGTGAAGCCCAGAGACAGAGAGAAGGATAGACAGGGAGAGATAAGGGTAGGGGAAGAGAGGGTGAAGGACAGAGAGAGAGAGAAGGATAGACAGGGAGAGATAAGGGTAGGGGAAGAGAGGGTGAAGGACAGAGAGAGAGAGAAGGATAGACAGGGAGATATAAGGGTAGGGGAAGAGAGGGTGAAGGACAGAGAGAGAGAGAAGGATAGACAGGGAGAGATAAGGGTAGGGGAAGAGAGGGTGAATGACAGAGAGAGAGAGAGAAGGATAGACAGGGAGAGATAAGGGTAGGGGAAGAGAGGGTGAAGGACAGAGAGAGAGAGAAGGATAGACAGGGGGAGATAAGGGTAGGGGAAGAGAGGGTGAAGGACAGAGAGAGAGAGAAGGATAGACAGGGAGCGATAAGGGTAGGGGAAGAGAGGGTGAAGGACAGAGCGAGAGAGAAGGATAGACAGGGAGAGATAAGGGTAGGGGAAGAGAGGGTGAAGGACAGAGAGAGAAGGATAGACAGGGAGAGATAAGGGTAGAGGAAGAGAGGGTGAAGCCCAGAGACAGAGAGAAGGATAGACAGGGAGAGATAAGGGTAGGGGAAGAGAGGGTGAAGGACAGAGAGAGAGAGAAGGATAGACAGGGAGAGATAAGGGTAGGGGAAGAGAGGGTGAAGGACAGAGAGAGAGAGAAGGATAGACAGGGAGAGATAAGGGTAGGGGAAGAGAGGGTGATGGACAGAGAGAGAGAGAAGGATAGACAGGGAGAGATAAGGGTAGGGGAAGAGAGGGTGATGGACAGAGAGAGAGAGAAGGATAAACGGGGAGATAAGGGTAGGGGAAGAGAGGGTGAAGGACAGAGAGAGAGAGAAGGATAGACAGGGAGAGATAAGGGTAGGGGAAGAGAGGGTGATGGACAGAGAGAGAGAGAAGGATAGACGGGGAGATAAGGGTAGGGAAGGAGAGGGTGAAGGACAGAGAGAGAGAGAAGGATAGACAGGGAGAGATAAGGGTAGGGGAAGAGAGGGTGAAGGACAGAGAGAGAGAGAAGGATAGACAGGGAGAGATAAGGGTAGGGGAAGAGAGGGTGAAGGACAGAGAGAGAGAGAAGGATAGACAGGGAGCGATAAGGGTAGGGAAGAGAGGGTGAAGGACAGAGAGAGAGAGAAGGATAGACAGGGAGAGATAAGGGTAGGGGAAGAGAGGGTGAAGGACAGAGAGAGAGAGAAGGATAGACAGGGAGAGATAAGGGTAGGGGAAGAGAGGGTGAAGGACAGAGAGAGAGAGAAGGATAGACAGGGAGCGATAAGGGTAGGGGAAGAGAGGGTGAAGGACAGAGAGAGAAGGATAGACAGGGAGAGATAAGGGTAGAGGAAGAGAGGGTGAAGCCCAGAGACAGAGAGACGGATAGACAGGGAGAGATAAGGGTAGGGGAAGAGAGGGTGAAGGACAGAGAGAGAGAGAAGGATAGACAGGGAGAGATAAGGGTAGGGGAAGAGAGGGTGAAGGACAGAGAGAGAGAGAAGGATAGACAGGGAGAGATAAGGGTAGGGGAAGAGAGGGTGATGGACAGAGAGAGAGAGAAGGATAGACAGGGAGAGATAAGGGTAGGGGAAGAGAGGGTGATGGACAGAGAGAGATAGAAGGATAGACGGGGAGATAAGGGTAGGGGAAGAGAGGGTGAAGGACAGAGAGAGAGAGAAGGATAGACAGGGAGAGATAAGGGTAGGGGAAGAGAGGGTGATGGACAGAGAGAGAGAGAAGGATAGACGGGGAGATAAGGGTAGGGAAGGAGAGGGTGAAGGACAGAGAGAGAGAGAAGGATAGACAGGGAGAGATAAGGGTAGGGGAAGAGAGGGTGAAGGACAGAGAGAGAGAGAAGGATAGACAGGGAGAGATAAGGGTATGGACGAGAGGGTGAAGGACAGAGAGAGAGAGAAGCAACATGGAGGAGAGTTGTGTGCATGTGAGGAAAGCATAGTTCCATAGTACCACACAAACACACACATCCATCTTTAGCTGCAGAGCAGGCCAACCACTGTTCTACACAGCAGCAGGTGTAAGCATTCCCATACATCTAGTCTACAGTCTACAGTCTACCATACAGTCTACAGCAGGGGTGTCAAAGTTTTTATTTATTTATTTTTTTCACCTTTATTTAACCAGGTAAGCTAGTTGAGAACAAGTTCTAATTTATAAACTGCGACTTGGTCAATATAAAGCAAAGCAGTGCGACACAAACAACAACACAGAGTTAGACATGGAATAAACAAACATACAGTCAATAATACAATAGAAAAGGTATGGAGGTAAGGTAAGGTATTTGTACAGTATGTACAAATGAGGAAAGATAAGGGAGGTAAGGCAATAAATAGGCCATAGTGGCGAAATAATTACAATATAGCAATTAAACACTGGAGTGATAGATGTGCAGAAGATGAATGTGCAAGTAGAGATACTGGGGTGCAAAGGAGCAAAGTAAATAAAAAGCAGTATGGGGATGAGGTAGTTGGATGGGCTATTTACAGATGGGCTTTGTACAGGTGCAGTGATCTGTGAGCTGCTCTGACAGCTGGTGGTTAAAATTAGTGAGGGATATATGAGTCTCCAGCTTCAGTGATTTTTGCAGTTCGTTCCAGTCATTGGCAGCAGAGAACTGGAAGGAAAGGCAGCCAAAAGAGGAATTGGCTTTGGGGGTGACCAGTGAAATATACCTGCTGGAGCACATGCTACGGGTGAGTGCTGCTATGGTGACCAGTGAGCTGAGATAAGGCGGGGGTTTAACTAGCAAAGACTTATAGATGACCTGGAGCCAGTGGGTTTGGCGACGAATATGAAGCGAGGGCCAGCCAACGAGAGCATACAGGTCGCAGTGGTAGGTAGTATATGGCGCTTGGTGACAAAACGGATGGCACTGTGATAGACTGCATCCAATTTGCTGAGTAGAGTGTTGGAGGCTATTTTGTAAATGACATCGCCAAAGTCAAGGATCGGTAGGATAGTCAGTTTTACGAGGGTATGTTTAGCAGCATGAGTGAAGGATGCTTTGTTGCGAAATTGGACGCTGATTCTAGATTTAATTTTGGATTGGAGATGCTTAATGTGAGTCTGGAAGGAGAGTTTACAGTCTAACCAGACACATAGGTATTTGTAGTTATCCACATATTCTAAGTCAGAACCGTCCAGAGTAGTGATGCTGGACGGGGAGGCAAGTGCGGGCAGCAATTGGTTTGCAGAGCATGCATTTAGTTTTACTATACAACTATACAACCATACAACTCTCCTCGGAAGGAGAGTTGTATGGCATTGAAGCTCGTCTGGATGTTGGTTAACACAGTGTCCAAAGAAGGGCCAAAAGTATACAGAATGGTGTCGTCTGCGTAGAGGTGGATCAAAGAATCACCAGCAGCAAGAGCAACATCATTGATGTTTACAGCGAAGAGAGTCGGCCTGAGAATTTAACCCCCACAGAGACTGCCAGAGGTCCGGACAATAGGCCCTCCGATTTGACACACTGAACTCTGTCTGAGAAGTAGTTGGTGAAACAGGCGAGGCAGTCATTTGAGAAACCAAGGCTGTTGAGTCTGCCGATAAGAATGTGGGGATTGACGGAGTCGAAAACCTTGGCCAGGTCGATGAATACAGCTGCACAGTATTGTCTCTTATCGATGGCGGTTATGATATCATTTAGGACCTTGAGCGTGGCTGAGGTGCACCCATGACAAGCTCTGAAACCAGATTGCATAGCGGAGAAGGTACGATGGGATTCAAAATGATCGGTGATCTGTTTGTTAACTTGGCTTTCAAAGACCTTAGAAAGGCAGGGTAGGATAGATATAGCTCTGTAGCAGTTTGGGTCAAGAGTGTCCCCCCTTTGAAGAGGGGGATGATCGCAGCAGCTTTCCAATCTATGTGGATCTCAGACGATACGAAAGAGAGGTTGAACAGGCCAGTAATAGGGGTTGCAACAATTTTGGCGGATAATTCTAGAAAGAAAGGGTCCAGATTGTCTAGCCCGGCTGATTTGTAGGGGTCCAGATTTTGCAGCTCTTTCAGAACATCAGCTATCTGGATTTGGGTGAAGGAGAAATGGGGAGGCTTGGGCAAGTTGCTGTGGGGGGTGCAGGGCTGTTGACCGGGGTAGGGGTAGCCAGGTGGAAACATGGCCAGCCGTAGAGAAATGCTTATTGAAATTCTCAATTATGGCGGATTTATCGGTGGTGACAGTGTTTCCTAGCCTCAGTTTTTCCATGGAGTGCCTAGTGTCTGCAGGTTTTGGGTTTTTCCTTTCAATTAAGCCCTAGACAACCAGGTGTGGAGAGTTGCTTACTAATTAGTGACCTTAAATCATCAATCAAGTACAAGGAAGGAGCGAAAACCCGCAGATACTTGTCCCTCCGTGGAATGACTTTTCATGTGGTCTACAGTCTACCATTCAGGTAGCCACCACCGTCTACAGTCCCCTGTCCATTATACAGCCAACCATAGAGTCTACAGTCCACCAAACCGTCTACAGTCTACTGTATAGTTTACAGTCTACCATACAGTTTACAGGCTACAGTCTACAGTCTACCATACAGTTTACAATCTACCATACAGTCTACAGTCTACAATATACAGTCTACTATACAGTCTGCAGTCTACCATACAGTCTACAGTCTACAGTCCACCATTCAGTCAGAGGGAATCTGGTTTCTATCTGGGTCTGCTGTATGTGCAGATGATAGATCAGAGGAAAGGTTTGGCACCAGATTAAGAGACTAAGATGATCATCTGAGGGAAGAGAATATCTCCAGCTGGTTACAACAGTCAGTCAGTTGATGTCTGCGTCCCAAATGGGTACCGAGTCAGTGTGTGGGGGTACACTGGAGTGATAAATGTGCAGAGGATGAATGTGCAAGTAGAGATACTGGGGTGCAAAGGAGCAAAATAAATAAATAACAGTATGGGGATGAGGTAGTTGGATGGGCTATTTAGTTAGTTGAGGTAATTTGTACATGGAGGTGGGGTGAAGTGACTATGCATAGAAAATAAACAGCAAGTAGCAAAAGGAAATTGTCCGGTGGTGATTTTATTTATTGTTCAGCAGTCTTATGGCTTGGGGGTAGAAGCTGTTGAGGAGGCTTTTGGTCCTAGACTTGGCGCTCCGGTACCGCTTGCCGTGCGGTAGCAGAGAAAACAGTCTATAACTTGGGTGACTGGAGTCTCTGACAATGTTATGGGCTTTCCTCTGACACCGCCTATTGTATAGGTCCTGGATGGCAGGGAGCTTGGCCTCAGTGATGTACTGGGCTGTTCGCACTATCCTCTGTCGCAACTTACGGTCAGATGCCAAGCAGTTGCCATACCAGGCGTTGATACAACCAGTCAGGATGCTCTCGATGGGGCAGCTGTAGAAGCTTTTGAGGATCTGGGGACCCATGCCAAATATTTTCAGTCTCCCGAGGGTGAAAAGGATATGTCTTGCCCTCTTCACGACTGTCTTGGTATGTTTGGACCATGATAGTTCGTTGGTGATGTGGACACCAAGGAACTTGAAACTCTCGACCCGCTCCACTACAGCCCCATCGATGTTAATGGGGGCCTGTTTGGCCCGCCTTTTCCTGTAGTCCACGATCAGCTCCTTTGTCTTGCTCACATTGAGGGAGAGGTTGTTGTC
This sequence comes from Oncorhynchus clarkii lewisi, assembly GCF_045791955.1. Lineage (NCBI taxonomy): Eukaryota > Metazoa > Chordata > Actinopteri > Salmoniformes > Salmonidae > Oncorhynchus > Oncorhynchus clarkii. Next base: position 80,553,867 of record NC_092151.1, on the reverse strand, counting down.
CTGGCACCACACTGCCAGTTCTCTGACCCCCTCCCTATAGGCCGTCTGATCGTTGTTGGTGATCAGGCCTACCACTGTTGTGTAGTCAGTGGGCCATGTGAGCCATGACCAGCCTTCAAAGCACTTCACGGCTACCGATGTGAGTGCCACGGGGGAGTAATCATTTAGTCAGGTTACCTTCGCTTCCTTGGGCACAGGGACTATGGGGGTCTGCTTGAAACATGTAGGTATTACAGACTCGGTCAGGGAGACGTTGAAAATCTCAGTGAAGACACTTGCCAGTTGGTCTGCGCACGCTTTGAGTACACATCCTGGTAATCCGTCTGGCCCCGCGGCTTTGTGAATGTTGACCTGTTTAAACGTTTTGTTCACATCAGCTACCGAGAGCGTTATCACACTGTCATTGGGAACAGCTGGCGCTCTCATGCATGCTTCGGTGTTGCTTGCTTCGAAGCGAGCACATGAGACATTTAGCTTGTCTGGTAGGCTCGCGTCACTGGGTAGCTCACAGCTGGGTTTCCCTTAGTAGTCCGTAATAGTTTTCAAGCCCTCCCACAGCCGACGAGCGTCAGAGCCAGTGTAGTAGGATTCAATCTTAATCCTGTATTGACGCTTTGCTTCCTTGATGGTTCGTCTGAGGGCAAAGCGGGATTTCTTATAAGTGTCCGGATCAGTCTTCCGCTCCTTGAAAGCAGCAGCTCTAGCCTTTAGCTCAATGCAGATATTGCCTGTAATCCATGGCTTCTGGTTGACATATGTACGTACAGTCACTGTGGGGACGACGGCGGCAATGCACTTATTGATGAAGCCGATGACTGAGGTGGTGTACTCCTCAATGCCATTGGATGAATCCAGTCTGTGCTAGCAAAACAGTCCTGTAGTGTAGCATCCACGTCATCTGACCACTTCCGTATTGAGCCAGTCACTGGTACTTCCTGCTTTAGTTTTTGCGTGTAAGCAGGAATCAGGAGGATAGAATTATGGTCAGATTTGCTAAATGGAGGGCAGGGGAGAGCTTTGTATGTATCTGTGTGTGTGGAGTAAAGGTGGTCTAGGAATTCGTTTTTTCTTTGGTTGCACATGTGACATGCTGGTAAAAATTTGGTAAAACTGGTTTAAGTTTGCCTGCATTAAAATCCCTGGACACTAGGAGTGCCGCTTCTGGGTGAGCATTTTCTTCTTTGCTTATGGCCTTATAGAGTTGGTTGAGAGCGGTCTTAGTGCAGCATCGGTTTGTGGTGGTAAATAGAAATACAGTTTTTAATGTCCCGTTGGTAGGATCATCTTAATCGTAGGTCATCAATTTTATTTTCCAATGATTGCACGTTTGCAAGAAGAAGGGATAGCAGTGGGAGTTTACTCGCTCGCCAACGGATTCTTAGAAGGCTGCCCAATCTGTGGCCCCTTTTCCTGCATCTTTTCTTCACGCAAAAGGCGTGGATCGTGGCCTGTTCCAGTGACAGCAGGATATCCTTCTCATCGGACTCGTTAAAGGAAAAAGTTTATTCCAGTCCGCGGTAAGTAATCGCAGTTCTGATGTCCAGAAGTTATTTTCAGTCATAAGAGACGATTGCAGCAACATTATGTACACAATAAGCAAAAACACAAGTTACACAAAACGCTACAAAACTAACAAAATAGCACAATTGGTTGGGAGAATGTAAAACATCAGCCATGTTCTTCGGCGCCATCTTTGCATATGGCTCTGGTCAAAAGTAGTGCACTAATTAGGGGAAAAGGTGCCATTCTGGACGCAACATAATATCTGTCCAAAACGGACTCTTAAATAAATACCCAACAATACTGGGGTCACTATTCGCTCTGAGTCCCTCTTTATTGCTTTTTGACATTTACTCTGGATGCTGGACAATAAGGCGTATCGGTGTGTGTATGTGTGTATCTATGTGTCTATTTGTGTGTGTGTGTGTGTGTGTGTGTGTGTGTGTGTGTGTGTGTGTGTGTGTGTGTGTGTGTGTGTGTGTGTGTGTGTGTGTGTGTGTGAGTGTGAGTTTGAGACAATAAGGTGTATCGGTGTGTGTATGTGTGTGTATGTATGTGTGTGTATGTGTCTGTCTATGTGTGTGTGTGTGTGTGTGTGTGTGTGTGTGTGTGTGTGTGTGTGTGTGTGTGTGTGTGTGTGTGTGTGTGTGTGTGTGTGTGTTTGAGACAATAAGGTGTATCGGTGTGTGTATGTGTGTGTATGTGTGTGTATGTATGTGTGTGTATGTGTCTGTCTATGTGTGTGTATGTGTGTGTGTGTGTGTGTGTATGTGTCTGTCTGTGTGTGTGTGTGTGTGTGTGTGTGTGTGTGTGTGTGTGTGTGTGTGTGTGTGTGTGTGTGTGTGTGTGTGTGTGTGTTTCTTAAGTGTGTGCACATCTTATAAAGAAGCTTTACAATTTCTCTCTAAGGCGTATCGGTCTGTGTGTGGGTGTATGTGTGTGTATGTGTGTGTGTATGTTTTTGTGTGTTTGTCTGGGACAATAAAGTGTTTGAGACAATAAGGTGTATCGGTGTGTGTATGTGTGTGTATGTGTGTGTATGTATGTGTGTGTATGTGTCTGTCTATGTGTGTGTATGTGTGTGTGTGTGTGTGTGTATGTGTCTGTCTGTGTGTGTGTGTGTGTGTGTGTGTGTGTGTGTGTGTGTGTGTGTGTGTGTGTGTGTGTGTGTGTGTGTGTGTGTGTGTGTTTCTTAAGTGTGTGCACATCTTATAAAGAAGCTTTACAATTTCTCTCTAAGGCGTATCGGTCTGTGTGTGGGTGTATGTGTGTGTATGTGTGTGTGTATGTTTTTGTGTGTTTGTCTGGGACAATAATGCGTATCGGTCTGTGTGTGGGTGTATGTGTGTGTATGTGTGTGTGTATGTTTTTGTGTGTGTGTCTGGGACAATAAGGTGTATCGGCCTCCCAGCCAAGAGTCACGCTTGGCTCACCATAACCATGTTAGTTAATACAGCCTGGCTTTCTCATGCTTACTGGGATTTTGCGCCACACTCACCACAAACACACAAAACAGTATTCCCTCCCTCTGAGGCCTTTCATCCTGGTCCAGACTGTGATTAAGACACACACTCCTCTTCTCACATCTCCCTATCTCTCTCTCTCTCTCTCTAACACACACACACTTCTCTCTTGAAGAAGAAAGACCAACAAGAGATTCTTGTAGTCTATAGATCTGCAGTAAATACACCTACATTGACCTCTATAGAGTACCATTGTATGAGTCATAATACCCATAAAACAAGGAAATGGTTCCAATCGTTTTTCCACCGGTAATGTTTCCCATAGGGATTTTTAGAAACACTTAAAAGAAGGGCTGTGTTTCATGTAGCCTTACCCTGGAGTGACATTTTGATAACTGTGTAAATCTCTCTAGGACAAGGTGACTTTTATCAATATATTTCCCCTTCAAAATAAAATGCTAATTAGCTGCTAATGTGGCTATCATAGTACAAATGCATGATGATCTGGACGAGGCAAAGGTAAAAATCTCTGTGTGAACTATTAACTACATTTAGTAATGAATAAATTGGCAAAATTTCATTAAATTGAAAATTCTGTGAACTGTTTTACATTGACACAATACTTGTTAGCAAAGGTGTCAGCTAGAGATGACGAGCAGGAACAACACCTGTTAGCAAAGGTGTCAGTTAGAGATGACGAGCAGGAACAATACCTGTTAGCAAAGGTGTCAGTTAGAGATGACGAGCAGGAACAATACCTGTTAGCAAAGGTGTCCGTTAGAGATGACGAGCAGGAACAATACCTGTTAGCAAAGGTGTCAGTTAGAGATGACGAGCAGGAACAATACCTGTTAGCAAAGGTGTCCGTTAGAGATGACGAGCAGGAACAATACCTGTTAGCAAAGGTGTCAGTTAGAGGTGACGAGCAGGAACAATACCTGTTAGCAAAGGTGTCAGTTAGAGGTGACGAGCAGGAACAATACCTGTTAGCAAAGGTGTCAGTTAGAGATGACGAGCAGGAACAATACCTGTTAGCAAAGGTGTCAGTTAGAGGTGACGAGCAGGAACAATACCTGTTAGCAAAGGTGTCAGTTAGAGGTGACGAGCAGGAACAATACCTGTTAGCAAAGGTGTCAGTTAGAGGTGACGAGCAGGAACAATACCTGTTAGCAAAGGTGTCAGTTAGAGATGACGAGCAGGAACAATACCTGTTAGCAAAGGTGTCAGTTAGAGGTGACGAGCAGGAACAATACCTGTTAGCAAAGGTGTCAGTTAGAGATGACGAGCAGGAACAATACCTGTTAGCAAAGGTGTCAGTTAGAGATGACGAGCAGGAACAATACCTGTTAGCAAAGGTGTCAGTTAGAGATGACGAGCAGGAACAATACCTGTTAGCAAAGGTGTCAGTTGGAGATGACGAGCAGGAACAATACCTACTAGCAAAGGTGTCAGTTAGAGGTGACGAGCAGGAACAATATCTGTTAGCAAAGGTGTCAGTTGGAGATGACGAGCAGGAACAATACCTACTAGCAAAGGTGTCCGTTAGAGATGACATGCAGGAGCTTGCAGGGATTTGTAAACTTGCATGATGTCTACTTTGATGCTAATTAGCATGTTCGAATCTGAGAGTAAATAGAGCCGAATATATTGATAAAAGTCACTTTATCCTAGAGAGATTTACATAGTTATCAAAATGTCACACCAGGGTAAGTCTACACAAAACACAGCCCTTCTTTTAAGTGTTTCTAAAATTCCTTATTGGAAAAATGAATGGTGGAAAAACGATTGGAACCATTTCCCTGTTTGACCGCTAGGTTTTATGGGTATTATGGCACCTCCACTGTGGGGAGGTGCCATGACTAATCAAATGTCTTCTATACTGAATAATAACCTCAGAAGGTCATGGGAATTTCTATTGATATGATGACTCGTCTATATCGTTTCATTGTACAAAATGTTCTGTCTTTTCTTAGCTTTGCCGTGACATTGGGTGGCTTTAATGACGTGGTTCTCATTGGTACCGCGTGGTACTTGTTATGTGGTCAAAGTTAAACTAACATCAACAACCAGCCAGAGAGAGATCATTCCAACTTTCTGACCTGTAACACACTGGTCTAGAATGAGACGTGACTGGAATGTCTTTAATTGTGTGGAAAATGATGCGCGCATGGATAGGGCCAGAAGACTTTGTCATGATTCTGATTTGTCAGATACCTAGCAACAATGACAAGAAGCTTCCATGTGGGGAATCATGGGTGGCTTGTTTCAGCTGGTTGTATCTTGTTTTTGAAACCATGTCTTGTTTAGAGGTGTTTTGACTGACTATGCTAATATGGCTAAAATTCGCTAGCTCGCTAACCAACTGCAACGATGCATTTGAGAGACAAAAAGTGCTCATTGTGCAAATGTATTTATATTTTCAATAAACATTTGGAGACTAAATATAGTTTACATGTTGTCAACAATCTAAACCAACCCTGTGTGTTTTACCCCATAGCTAAGCACACATCGGTTTTGTTGCTAAACAACCAACCTGTCTATATAGTGCACTACTTTTGACCAGAGCCCTATGAGCCCCGGTCAAAAGTAGTGCACTTAATAGGGAATAGAGTACCATTTGGGATTCCTCCTGTATGATTTGGATATTCCAGAGAAGGTGAGCAAACAGGGTGAAATGTGAATGCTTGGTACTGTTGCATTGACGTAATAATCACGTTAGAACAGCTACACAGTGGCACTGACAGAAGGGGGTGGGGGCTGATAAAATCATTCAAATGAATGGTTCATACACACTGTCTTGTAAACACACACACACACACACCATCTCCCAGTCTCCATTCCTTTTACAGAGAGTGACACCGGGGCCTTTGTTTTCCTGAGCTCAGTACTTCAGTCTGAAGCAGGAAGTGAAGAGCTCCCTGCTAACCAGCACTTCCTGCCACTCAAGAGTGATACTACTAGTGATACTGAGGCTGGTGTGTGTGTGTGTGTGTGTGTGTGTGTGTGTGTGTGTGTGTGTGTGTGTGTGTGTGTGTGTGTGTGTGTGTGTGCGACAGAGCTCACAGCTACAGCACTGGTAACCTCTGTAAACAGACATCACACAGGTCTCCCTCAAGACATACAAAGAAACAGACACCGTATTAATGTTGTTTTAAAACGGCGGTAGAGAAAGAGGGACTGTAATGAAAACAAAGGAAACAAAAGAGGCTGAAGAGGAGAGGAGAGGGGGAGGTGAAAGGAAAGATAGAAACAGATAGATGTTCAAGGGAAGAGAAAGTGAAGGAGAGAGAGAGAATAAACTAAACGACAAAGGAGAAAGGGGGACTGGTACAGGACATGAGACTGACTCTAAAAGAAAATAACCAAGAGAAAGAAAGACAAAAGTGAGAAAGGAGGGAGTGGCATGAAAATGGTAGGTGGAAAAGCATGAAGTTGAGCATCAAGGGTTCAACTTTAAACAAGTAAAAGAGAAGATAAGTGATGAAAGACAAGGGAGAGCTAGGAAGGAGAGAGAGCTAGTTGGAAAAGACCTGGGAGATTGATAGTGGGAGAACAGGGAGAGGGAGTAACAGATGGAAAACTGGGGGTGGTAAAAACTGAAGTAGCAAGGGATGGACTAGAGAGGTAGATAGTGATGAAGGGAGAGCAGGGGAAAGGAGAGAGTGATGGAGAGCAGGTGAGGCGAGGTAGCGAGTAAGGGAGAGTAAGGGGAAGGAGAGAGGGAAGGAGGGAGAGCAGGGGGAATGAGAGAACGAGAGCAGGGGAAAGGAGAGAAGGAGGGAGGGATAACAGAGGGCAGGGAAGAGTGGGGGAGGGAGGGAGAGCCGGAGAAAGGAGAGGGAGGGGTAGCAGAGGGAAGGAGAAAGTGAGGGAGGGAGAATAGGGGAAAGGAGAAAGGGTGGGAGGGAGAGCAGAGGGAAGGAGAAAGTGAGGGAGGGAGAGCAGGGGAAAGGAGAAAGGGAGGGATAGCAGAGGGAAGAAGAGAGTGAGGGGGGAGAGCAGGGGAAAGGAGAGAGTGAGGGAGGGAGAGCAGGGGAAAGGAGAGAGCGTTGGAGAGCTGAATAGAGAAGGGGAGACACAGTTCCAGGAATGTTACTCCCTATGGGGGGGTTGTAGGGTTATGGAGGAATATGTTTGTAAAGAGGAGGAGTGGGGTCCGGGGGGGGGGGGGGGGGTCGAATTATGAGTGCGTGTGTGTGAGTGCGTGTGTAAGAAGGAGAAAGACTTGAGATGGCCAGCTAGTGGAATATAGCAGCACAGTAGCAAACACACACACCAAGATAGCTAACAATAGATTATGTTCTGAGCATAATATGGTTCATGATCATGAATGATTAACAAGGTACTCAAGCAAAACCACAAGATACTGTCAGTGTGTGTGGCTACTATCAGATACACAACATGACCAAAAGTATGTGGACACCTGCTCATTGAACATCTCATTCCAAAATTATGGGCATTAATATGGAGTTGGTCCCCCTTTGCTGCTATAACAGCATCCACTCTTCTGGGAAGGCTTTCAACTAGATGTTGGAACATTGCGGCAGGGACTTGCTTCCATTCAGTCACAAAATGATTAGTGAAGTCAGGCACTGATGTTGGGCTATTAGGCCTGGCTTGCAGTCTGTGTGCCAATTCATCCCAAAGGTTCTCGATGGGGTTGAGGTCAGGGCTCTGTGCAGGCCAGTCAAGTTCTTCCACAACGATATTGACAAACCATTTCTGTATGGACCTCACTTTCTGCACGGGGGCATTGTCATGCTGAAACAGGAAAGGGCCTTCCCCAAACTGTTGCCACAAATATGGAAGCACAGAATCGTCTAAAATGTCATTGTATGATGTAGCGTTAAGATTTCCCTTCACTGGAACTAAGGGGCCTAGCCCGAACAAAGACAAACAGCCCCAGACCATTAATCCTCCTCCACCAAAAATTACAGTTGGCACTATGCATTCAGGCAAACCCAGATTCGTCCGTCGGACTGCCAGATGGTGAAGCGTGATTCATCACTCCAGAGAACGTGTTTCCACTGCTCAAGAGTCCACTGGCAGTGAGCTTTACACCACTCCAGCAGATGCTTAGCATTGCGCATGGTGATCTTAGGCTTGTGTGTGGCTGCTCGGCCATGGAAATCCATTTTATGAAGCGCCCGATGAACAGCTCTTGTGCTGACGTTGCTTCCAGAGGCAGTTTGGAACTCGGTAGTGAGTGTTGCAAACAAGGACTGACAATTTGAATGCATTACGCGCTTCAGCGGTCCCGTTCTGTGGGTGGCCTACCACTTGCCAGCTGAGCCGTTGTTGCTCCTAGACGTTTCCACTTTACAATAACAGCACTTACAGTTGACTGGGGCAGCTCTAGCAGGGCAGAAGTTAAATGAATTGACTTGTTGGAAAGGTGGCATCTGATGACAGTGCCAAGTTGAAAGTCACTGAGCTTTCCAGTAAGGCCATTCTACTTTCGATGTTTGTCTGTGGAGATTGCATGGTGGTGTGCTCGAATTTATATACTTGTCAGCAACGGGTGTGGTTGAAATAGTCAATTCCACTAATCGAAGGGGGGTCCACATACTTTTGTATATATAGTGTATAAACCACACCTACACACTACAGCTTTTACTGAGAGAGAGACAGAGAGAGAGAGAGAGAGAGAGAGAGAGAGAGAGAGAGAGAGAGAGAGAGAGAGAGAGAAAGAGAGGTGCAGATTAAAAATGCAGATTATGTGTTAGTGTGCATGCATGTCAACAAGACCAATGTTTGTCACAACCTGAATCTTTCAGCTTTATTTGACAACCATATATCTGTAGAGTATATATTCAGTATGTGGTTTCTGTATAGAGAACTCAAAGTAGATAATAAAGTATCAAGTATTCAATTGTGAGTTAGAGTCACGCCTATTTCCATATGATTTTTTTTATCATGCTGGTTGAGCATCTTCTACTCCTCTCCAGTTGTATGCAAAGATAACATTTTCTTTGTGGATTCTAAGTCTATTATCTCTCCTGTCTGGTTAACAGGCATTATAATAGATCCTCTTTCAGTCTGTACAGAACAGATCCCACACAATACAGCCAGGCCCAGACAATATAATACACGCCCAGCCCAGACACATAACCTAACCATGGCTCAGCCTACCTCCCACCAAAACAATATCCCAGTCAGCTAAGTATGCCACTGCCACTCGATCCACCATCCTGGCTCTGTACAGCTCCAGTCTCCAAGGAGAACAGACAGGAAGCACAGGGCTGGGTGGTGACTGGCCAACCTTTAGGGCTCCATGTGGCCCCAGCATGTTCTCTGAGGAGTTACTGTAACTGGACAGCTGACAGCTAGGGGTCACAGCTAATGAGGGTCAGAGGTTCATGACCTAGCTGTCAAACGGTGACAGTGGAGTGAAAGTTATAGCAGACAGGGCCAGCACAACACACCCTCATAGAGGACCATGTATTCATTATTATTCCATTCTATTTATATCTGCTGCTAGGCTTATCCCACAAAATCTGCACACACTATACAGTACAAAGTGAAAGACTTGGAGACAGACACATTGGTTGTTATGGTTACAGAGGATGTAAGTGACAGAGGGAGGGATAGTTGAGGGGAGATGCAAATAGTGCCTGTCTGGTGTGTGTTGTTGTGTAGACATGAGGCCAAGTGATCTACACCACCAGGTTCTATGTAATAGACAAGTAGTACACGACTGTCACTAACATTTAGGTTGTGTCCCCAATGGCATCTTTTCCATATATAGTGCATTACTTTTGAGCAGAACCCTATGGGCTCTGGTCAAAAGTAGTACACTATATAGGGAATAGGGTGCCATTTGGGACGTTGACTTATACTCACTCTCTCCCTCTATCTTGTCAGGGTTGCGGCTCCACGCTATCTGTCTAGTGTCCTGTCGTATCTGGAAGGTCCTCCTCTCCGGTCGCTGGGACTTCTTCTGGTAGAACACGGTCATGACCGTTCCAATCTCCAGGCTGTGGAGGATGCGGGTGCCCTCCTCGGACCAGTCCAGCATGCGGGATGTGGTGGCCGGGCCCGTACCGGGTCCATTAGTAGTGGTCTCATCCCGGTCCCCGTTGACGCTACTGCTGCTGCTGAACCTGGCTGCACACATCTTCACTGCATGTGTAGTTTCAACAGAGTTTAGAAGTTAGAGAAAGGGAGAAGGTAGTTACAGTCACATTCCGTTGCCTGGATACAAGGACATGTCACAGAGGCTTAGTGATTTCAACTTGTTGTGGTTTCAGAGTTAGGGAAAATGATGTTGTATTCCTTCAACTCGGCCTAAAATCGATGGAGGGCGAGGACCACAGTTATCCAGTTATCCTTAGTTACATGCATTGGTGGCCAGGGTGAATAGGTCATTGCCAATCCAATGGCAAAATGAGAGAAATGAAAAACAGTAATAACTAATCAACAATGGAAGTAATTAATAACAGTGTAATACCTTTAACAAACACTTCCAGTTGTAGGTTATTATTATAAAGAATAAAACCCAGTTTTCCATCCCATAATTTACACCTCTAAAATTAGCAGTAGGCCATGAGCATGAAGCTGGAATTCGAGACAACTGTATCCATCATTTCTAGAAGTAAGGATGCTCCTCCATCCAGGATGTGATTTATTCTCCAGTCTACTTTCTGGGGGAGTGGATGGATCCCAGTGTTATCCTTTCCAGATGCTTCTGGCAGAAACACAAAAAGATCAGACCAAGGGCCAGAGAAGTAAAGAGAGGCAAAGCTGTTCCCCTCATTGCCCGTTGGACTCGGGTTTCCACCCAGGGTTCACGTTGGGCTGGCCCGTGGTTAATTTATGCACTAGTAAAATTAATGCACAGTCCAGTCCGGTCCACTCGGCGGGTAGATCGGTTACAGACAGACAGACAGCCCTGCCCCTGGATCCAGCACAGGCGCACACACACAGTGTCACACACACATCTCTGCCTCCCTGCCTGAGAATCAGTCCGTGTTACGGGAGCGACACATACATTCAGTTTCAATTATGTAACGATAAAAGACAAGTGGGCTGCCCAATGTGTTTGAGGCCGTCCGTGAAACAAATCACACCGCTATGGACCGAGCGGCGCTCGATTGGCGCAGTCAGGAGCGCGTGGATACCGGAGACTGGAGCGGCGGTGCGAGACCAGTGCGTTCCGTCCAGGCAGACCATTCCGCTCTCCCTCACACCCACGGCGGACACATTTCCCGGCACAGGCCGCCGAGAAGCACTGCTCCGCGGTTCATGCCCCTCCTAAAGAAACCATATCCTTCAGTACAAGATAAGAGTGAAGATTAGTCTTCTCGGTGACCGCCGGTGCAATTACAACCGTTGGTCTGTCAGTCTGCCTGTGTGCGTCCTCCTCTCCTCTCTGCGAGAGACGTCTTTAGAGGAAATTAAGGCTAGCAGACCGGAAAAGCTTTTAGCTGGATTTTTTTCTTCTACTTGTGCTGTAGCCCATAGAAGAAAGATGGGGGGAGTGGAGAGAGAGAGAGAGAGCAGGGCTGGGAACGGGAACCGAGAGGGGGAGGAAGAGAGAGTGAGAGGTGATATGGTGGAGAAACGGCGACATCCGCGGGCTTTGAGGAGAGGTGCAGCATTGTCTGCAAGAGCTCTGATCAATCAGAATAACAGTTCAAAGTGATGTGACTGAGCCAGAGGGTCAGAAGTCAGGGGTTAAGAGTAGGTGATTGGAGTTAGTCTAGGGTCAGAAGTGTGATATTTTGTGCCTGGACTAATGAAATGGCTTAGTCCTAAATACGGCAAAAAGCCAGTCTAAAGCAGGGGTGGCAAACTCATTCCATGGAAGGCCTAGTGGCTGCAGGGTTTTGCTTTTTCCTTGCAATAAAGACAACCAGGTGAGGAAAGTTCCTTACTAAGTAGTGCCTCAATACATCAATCATGTGCAAGGGGGGAGCGAAAGCAAGCAGACACTGGGCTCTCCATGAAATGAGTTTGACACGTGGTCTAAAGAGTGCTTTACCCATGGTTTTACAGGATGACTGTCTGTGGAGTTTTAGGGAGTAATGGTTGCTTAAGTTGACAGTTGAATGCTGTCTTTCATTGTTTTGAATACAGTGCTTGTGTTTGGAAAGCTCCATTATACACTGAGTATATGAAATATTAAGAACACCTGCTCTTTCCGTGACATGGACTGACCAGGTGAAAGCTATGATCCCTTATTGATGTAACTTGTTAAATCCACTTCAATCAGTGTAGATGAAGGGGAGGAGACAGGTTAAAGAAGGATATTTAATCCATCTGCGATATGGATTGTGTATGTGTGCCATTCAGAGGGTGAATGGGCAAGACAAAAGATTTAAGTGCCTTTGAACTGGGTATGGTAGTAGGTGCCAGGCACACTGGTTTGTGTCAAGAACTGCAACGCTGCTGGGGTTTTCATGCTCATCAGTTTCCTGTGTGAAACAAAACTGGTCCACCACCCAAAAGACATCCAACCAACTTGAAACAACTGTGGGAAGCATTGGAGTCAACATGGGCCAGCATCGCTATGGAACGCTTTCGACACCTTGTAGAGTCCATGCTCTGACAATATGAGGCTGTTGTGAGGGCAAAAAGGGGGGAGGGGGGGGGGGGGTGCAACTCAATATTAGGAAGGTGTGTTTGGTATACGCATTGTTTATGCTAGACTAAGGCATATTCATAGTGTGTGTGTGTTTTGACAGATGAACGATGCTAGTGTCTGTGTGTGGGAGGAGGCAGTCTGAGATGACATCACAGCTGTGCTATAGTCTAATCACATCCACATGTCAGCTGGGTGTGTCTCCTCCACTCCTGCCAATGGCCAGCCAACAGCCAATCACAATGCATGGAACACCCTCCCATTTTATGAGAATGGGGAGCCGGAAGGAGTGTATTATATGGTGTGTGTGTGTGTGTATCAGTGTGTGGGTGTGTATCGTGTGTGTGTGTGTGTGTGTGTGTGTGTGTGTGTGTGTGTGTGTGTGTGTGTGTGTGTGTGTGTGTGTGTGTGTGAGACAGAAGACAGAGAGGTATTCATGTGGGGTGAAGTGAAGGGGGGAGGCATGTTACCCCTAAATCAATTCTTCACACACAGTCAGTCACATTTCATGGCCAAATTAAATTACAGAGCACATCTTGTTTTCACAGAGAAGAGTCAACACACCACACAAAGTGTAAACACACCACACAAAGCGTGGCTGCTCCAAACATGCTATAGAATGCTTCCTAAATGGCACTCTATTCTCTATATAGTTCACTACTTTTCACCATAGCCCTATGGGCCCTGGTCAAAAATAATGCACTAAATAGGGAATAAGGTACCATTTTGGATGGAGACATTACAGTGGATGAGTCTGGCTGGAGTATGTTTGGGTCGGTTCATAATATGTATGACAACAGATCATTGTAGTATACTGTTTGAGTGCACTACAACGGAAGTATTCAGACCCCTTGACTTTTTCCACATTTGTTACGTTACAGCCTTATTCTAAAATGGATTAATGTCACGCCCTGACCATAGAGAGCTTTTTATTCTCTATGTTGGTTAGGTCGGGGTGTGACTAGGGTGGGTTATCTAGTTTATTATATACAGTGGGGCAAAAAAGTATTTAGTCAGCCACCAATTGTGCAAGTTCTCCCACTTAAAAAGATGAGAGAGGCCTGTAATTTTCATTATAGGTACACTTCAACTATGACAGACAAAATGAGAAAAAAATTCCAGAAAATCACATTGTAGGATTTTTAATGAATTTATTTGCAAATTATGGTGGAAAATAAGTATTTGGTTAAAAACAAAAGTTTATCTCAATACTTTGTTATATACCCTTTGTTGGCAATGACAGAAGTCAAACGTTTTCTGTAAGCCTTCACAAGGTTTTCTAACACTGTTGCTGGTATTTTGGCCCATTCCTCCATGCGGATCTCCTCTAGAGCAGTGATGTTTTGGGGCTGTTGCTGGGCAACACGGACTTTCAACTCCCTCCAAAGATTTTCTATGGGGTTGAGATCTGGAGACTGGCTAGGCCACTCCAGGACCTTGAAATGCTTCTTACGAAGCCACTCCTTCATTGCCCGGGCGGTGTGTTTGGGATCATTGTCATGCTGAAAGACCCAGCCACGTTTCATCTTCAATGCCCTTGCTGATGGAAGGAGGTTTTCACTCAAAATCTCACGATACATGGCCCCATTCATTCTTTCCTTTACACGGATGAGTCGTCCTGGTCCCTTTGCAGAAAATCAGCCCCAAAGCATGATGTTTCCACCCCCATGCTTCATAGTAGGTATGGTGTTCTTTGGATGCAACTCAGCATTCTTTGTCCTCCAAACACGACGAGTTGAGTTTTTACCAAAAAGTTATATTTTGGTTTCATCTGACCATATGACATTCTCCCAATCTTCTTCTGGATCATCCAAATGCTCTCTAGCAAACTTCAGACGGGCCTGGACATGTACTGGCACTGCAGGATTTGAGTCCCTGGCGGCATAGTGTGTTACTGATGGTAGGTTTTGTTACTTTGGTCCCAGCTCTCTGCAGGTCATTCACTAGTTCCCCCTGTGTGGTTCTGGGATTTTTGCTCACTGTTCTTGTGATTATTTTGACCCCACGGGGTGAGATCTTGCGTGGAGCCCCAGATCGAGGGAGATTATCAGTGGTCTTGTATGTCTCCCATTTCCTAATAATTGCTCCCACAGCTGATTTCTTCAAACCAAGCTGCTTACCTATTGCAGATTCAGTCTTCCCAGCCTGGTGCAGGTCTACAATGTTGTTTCTGGTGTCCTTTGACAGCTCTTTGGTCTTGGCCATAGTGGAGTTTGGAGTGTGACTGTTTGAGGTTGTGGACAGGTGTCTTTTATAATGATAACAAGTTCAAACAGGTGCCATTAATACAGGTAACGAGTGGAGGACAGAGGAGCCTCTTAAAGAAGAAATTACAGGTCTGTGAGAGCCAGAAATCTTGCTTGTTTGTAGGTGACCAAATACTTATTTTCCACCATCATTTGCAAATAAATTCATTAAAAAATCCTACAATGTGATTTTCTGGATTTTTTTTCCTCATTTTGTCTGTTATAGTTGAAGTGTACCTATGATGAAAATTACAGGCCTCTCTCATCTTTTTAAGTGGGAGAACTTGCACAATTGGTGGCTGACTAAATACTTTTTTGCCCCACTGTATCTATGTTGGCCTGGTATGGTTCCCAATCAGAGGCAGCTGTTTATCGTTGTCTCTGATTGGGGATCATATTTAGGCAGCCATTTCCCCATTGTGCTTTGTGGGATCTTGTCTATGTATAGTTGCTTGCGAGCACTGCATTAGCTTCACGTTTCGTGCTCTATTGTTTTCTGTGAGTTTCATGTAAATAAACATGTGGAACTCTACGCACGCTGCGCCTTGGTCCAATCCTTTCAACAACGAACGTGACAATTAAATTGTTTGTTTTTTCCTCATCAATCTGTGCTGGAATAATACATTATGGCCTTTCTCTTGCATTTCAAAAATGGCACAAATATTAATTTTTTAAACAGTTGTTTTTTTCATGTCATTTTAGGGGGAAATTTAAAAAAAGGGTTCGATCTTTAAGAGTTTAACACTTCCGGCGCGAAGTACTACTTTGATACTACTTTGTCGGGAACAGGCCCAAATCTGTGAAGAAAAG
The DNA here is from genome assembly GCF_045791955.1 of Oncorhynchus clarkii lewisi. NCBI lineage: Eukaryota > Metazoa > Chordata > Actinopteri > Salmoniformes > Salmonidae > Oncorhynchus > Oncorhynchus clarkii. The sequence continues at coordinate 80,538,265 of NC_092151.1, read as the reverse complement.
ACAGAGAGAAAGGGGGCCATAAGTAAACAAGAAAATGCTTCAGTGCTCCTAGTGGCCGGGGACTTTAATGCAGGCAAATTTATATCAGTTTTACCTCATTTCTACCAGCATGTCACATGTGCAGCCAGAGAAAAAAACCTCTAGACCACCTTTACTTCACACACAGAGATACATAGAAAGCTCTCCCTCGCCCTCCATTTGGAAAATCTGACCATAATCCTATCCTCCTGATTACCTGCTTACAAGCAAAAACTAAAGCAGGAAGTGCCAGTGACTTGCTCAATATGGAAGTGGTCAGATGACGCGGATGCTACTCTACAAGACTGTTTTGCAGCACAGACTGGAATATGTTCCGGGATTCATCCAATGGCATTGAGGAGTATACCACCTCAGTCATCATCAAAAAGTGCATCGATGACGTCGTCTTCAGTGACCGTATATACATATATATATATATATTTTCACCTTTATTTAGCCAGGTAGGCAAGTTCTCATTTAAAACTGCGACCTGGCCAAGAATAAAGCAAAGCAGTTCGACACATACAACAACACAGAGTTACACATGGAATAAACAAAACATACAGTCAATAATACAGTTGAAGAAAATCTATATACAGTGTGTGCAAATGTGGTAAGAAAAGGGAGGTAAGGCAATAAATAGACCATGGTGGTGAAGTAATTACAATATACCAATTAGACACTAGAGTGATTGATGTGCAGAAGATGAATGTGCAAGTAGAGATACAGGGGTGCAAAGGAGCAAGATTGTCAGGCATGTGCGTACATGTGCTGAAGTCAGGTGCAGGAGAGCAGAGAATTGTGAACAGGCGCACACTTTATTTCGTCAGGAGAGAAATACAGATGGATGAAACTGCTCCAAAAAACCTCCAGCCAACAAGGCAAAGTGTATAATGCGCAAAACAGTCACAACACATCAAATGTATACAAAACAGGTTTAGTGAAATAACACGGGAAAAAACGCACACAAACCTAGTGCTTTCAAAAATACGTAACACACAAACAATCTTCCACAAAGACATGAGGGGGAACAGAGGAATACATACATGTAGTGTAATTGTGGAATGAAAACCAGGTGTGCAAGGAACAAGACAAAAAAAATGGATACATGAAAAATGGAGAGACTAGAAAGCCGGTGACGTCGACCGCCGAACGGAAGTCGTAACAAAGATAAATAAATAAATACTGTATGGGGATGAGGTAGTTGGATGGGCTATTTACAGATGGGCTTTGTACAAGTGCAGTGATCTGTGAGCTGCTTAGACAGCTGGTGCTTAAAGCTAGTGAGGGAGATGTGTCTCCAGCTTCAGTGATTTTTGCAATTCATTCCAGTCATTGGCAGCAGAGAACTGGAAGGAAAGGCGGCCAAAGGAGGAATTGGCTTTGGGGGTGACCAGTGAAATATACCTGCTGGAGCGCGTGCTATGGGTGGGTGCAGCTATGGTGACCAGTGAGCTGAGATAAGGCGGGGCCTTACCTATCAGAGACTTGTAGATGACCTGAAGCCAGTGGGTTTGGCGACGAGTATGAAGCGAGGGCCAGCCAACGAGAGTGTACAGGTCGCAGTGGTTGGTAGTATATGGGGCTTTGGTGACAAAACGGATGGCACTGTGACAGACTGCATCCAATTTGTTGAGTAGGGTGTTGGGGGCTATTTTGTAAATGACATCGCCGAAGTCGAGGATCGGTAGGATGGTCAGTTTTACGAGGGTATGTTTGGCAGCATGAGTGAAGGATGCTTTGTTGCAAAATAGGAAGCCGATTCTAGATTTAATTTTGGATTGGAGATGCTTAATGTGAGTCTGGAAGGAGAGTTTACAGTCTAACCAGACACCTAAGTATTTGTAGTTGTCCACATATTTTAAGTCAGAACCGTCCAGAGTAGTGATTCTGGACCGGCGGGTGGGTGTGGGCAGTGATCGGTTGAAGAGCATGCATTTAGTTTTACTTGCATTTAAGAGCCGTTGGAGGCCGCGGAAGGAGAGTTGTATGGCATTGAAGCTCAGCAGGTCCTCCGATTTGACACACTGAACTCTGTCTGAGAAGTAGTTGGTGAACCAGGCGAGGCAGTCATTTGTCAAACCAAGGCTGTTTAGTCTGCCAATAAGAATGTGGTGATTGACAGAGTCGAAAGCCTTGGCTAGGTTGATGAATACGGCTGCACAGAAATGTCTCTTATCGATGGCAGTTATGATATTGTTTTTGGACCTTGAGAGTGGCTGAGGTGCACCCATGACCAGCTCGGAAACCAGATTGCGTAGCGGAGAACGTACGGTGGAATTCGAATATCCCAACCAGAAGCCATGGAATAACAGGCAACATCCACATCAAGCTAAAGGCTAGAGCTGACGTTTTCAAGGAGTGGGACAGTAATCCGGACTCTTAAAAGAAATCCTGCTTTGTCCTCAGACGAACCATCATACAGGCAAAGAGTCAATATAGGATTAGGATTGCATCCTACTACACTGGCTCTGACGCTCGTCGGGTGTGGGAGGGCTTGAAAACTATTATGGGCTACAAAGGGAAACCCAGTCGTGAGCTACCCAGTGACGTGAGCCTACCAGATGAGCTAAATGCCTTTTGTCCTCGCTTCGAGGTAAGCAACACCGAAGCATGCATGAGAGCACCAGCTGTTCCGGACGACAGTGTGATAACGCTCTCGATAGCTGATGTGAGCAAGACCTTTAAACAGGTCAACATTCACAAAGCCAGGGGGCCAGATGGATTACAAGGACGTGTACAAAGCGTCAATATAGGATTAAGTGTCTTCACTGACATTTTCAACATCTCCCTGACCGAGTCTGTAATACCATAATGTTTCAAGCAGACCACCATAGTCCCGGGTGACCAAGGAAGCGAAGGTAACCTGTCTAAATGATTACCGCCCAGTAGCACTCACGTCGGTAGCCATCAAGTGCATTGAAAGGCTGGTCATGGGTCACAATATCATCCTGGATACCCTAGACCCACTCCAATTTGCCTACTGCCCCAACAGATCCACAGATGACACAATCTCAATCGCACTCCATACTGCTCTTTCCCACCTGGACAAAAGGAACACCTATGTGAGAATGCTGTTCATTAACTATAGCTCAGCGTTCAACACCATAGTGCCCACAAATCTCGTCACTAAGCTAAGGACCATGGAACTAAACATCTCCCTCTGCAACTGGATGCTGGACTTCATGACAGGCTGCCTACAGGTGGTAAGGGTAGGCAACAACACGTCTCTCGCGCTGATCCTCAACACTGGGGTCCCTCAGGGGTGTGTGCTTAGTCCCCTCCTGTACTCCCTATTCACCCATGACTGCGTGGCCAAACACTAACATTGTGCTGCCATCCTGTTAGAAGGTAACAGATTATTTTATTACAATGGTTAAATTGGATTTTCATTGTGTTCAATGGTGTTATTTGCCCCCTAGTGGAGCTTTCTGGTACTTAGAAAGACTACGCAAACAGGAAGTAGAGAATTTGTTCTGCACGCATAGAAGCAGCTACAAACAACACTACGGTGCAGGTCTTTCAATGTAGTTATTTCTTGTCACGCTTCAGCCTTGGAAAATATTTGTTTGTAAGTTCGATTCAAGCATTTAGCTAATGATGATAATCTTGTTATTGATAGAGTTGCTTACATATCAATGTTGGTTGGTTGCATTTACTCACAAATTGCAATGCCTTTCATGTATGTCGTTAGCTGTATTACTTTGCTCGTGCGTCATGCAAACGAATTGTAAAATATACAATACTGTAGTTTTGTCACTGTTTCTAGTGTAATATGCTTTGTTATTCTACATAGATGGTTGTACATTATTAGAGTAATGAAAGGAGTTAGCCAATTACCATATGAGTAACAATTAGCTATATGGTTTGGCATCATGCCAGATGCATGGTACCTTAGCACGTATTTTGTATTTATGCAACTTCAAATGTATAATGTACAGCTACAGTATGTCGGTGTGAATTGAATACTAAAGTATATTCTTTTCTGTATTTTGCAGTTTCACAACATAAACGTTTTCAATATATTCATTCAAGAAAAGTCACGCCTTGGGAGTTTTATTGAAGACTTAGTTGTTAGCTATCTGTATCGATGGGGCTGTAGTGGAGCGGTTAGAGTGTTTCAAGTTCCTTGGTGTCCACGTCATCAACAAACTGTCATGATCCAACCACACCAAGACAGTCGTGAAGAGGGCACAACAACACCTCAGGAGACTGAAAATTTTTGGCATGGGTCCCCAGATCCTCAAAAAGCTCTACAGCTTCACCATCGAGAGAATCCAGACCGGTTGCATCACCGCCTGGTATGGCAACTGCTTGGCATGTGACCATAAGGCGCTACAGAGGGTAGTGCGTACAGCCCAGTACATCACTGGGGCCAAGCTTCCTGACATCCAGGACATTTATACAATAGGCGCTGTCAGAGGAAAGCCCAAAAAATTGTCGAAGACTCCAGTCACCCAAGTCATAGACTGTTCACTCTGCTACCGCATGGCAAGCGGTACCAGAGCGCCAAGTTTAGGACCAAAAGGCTCCTTAACAGCTTCTACCCCCAAGCCATAAGACTGCTGAACAATTAATCAAATAGTCACCCGGAATATTTACATTGACACCCCCACCCTTTGATTTTACACTGCTGCTACTCACTGTTTATTATCTATGCATAGTCACTTTACCCCTACTTACATGTACACATTACCTCGACTAACCTGTACCCCCACACATTGACTCGGTACCGGTACCCCCTGTATATAAGGTGCGGCAGGTAGCCTAGTGGTTAGAGCATTGTGCCAGTAACCGAAATGTTGCTAGATCGAATCCCTGAGCTGACAAGGTAAACCCACTGTTCCTAGGCTGTCATTGTAAATAAGAATTTGTTCTTAACTGACTTGCCTAGTTAAACAAAGGTTACATAAAATTATATATATATATATAGCCTTGTTATTTTATTGTGTTACTTGATTGTTTTTTACTTTAGTTATTTGGTAAATATTTTCTTGACTCTTTCTTGAACTGCATTGTTGGTTAAGGTTACATAAGTAAGCATTTCACGGTAAGGTGTACCTTTTGTATTTGGCGCATGTGACAAATAAAGTTTGATTTGATAATGACAAAGCGAAAACAGGTTTTTAGATTTTTTTGCAAATGTATCAAAAATAGAAAACAGAAATACCTTATTTGCATAAGTATTCAGATCCTTTGATATGACTGGAAATTGAGCTCAGGTGCATCCTGTTCCCACTGATCATCCTTGAGATGTTTCTACAACTTTATTGGAGTCCACCTGTGGTAAATTCAATTGATTGTACATGATTTGGAAAGGTACACACCTGTCTATATAAGGTCCCACAGTTAACAGTGCATGTCAGAGCAAAAACCAAGCCATGAGGTTGGAGGAATTGTCCGTAGAGCTCCAAGATACGATTGTGTCGAGGCACAGACCTAGCGAAGGGTATGAAAAAAATTATCCAAGACCACAGTGGCCTCCATAATTCTTAAATGGAAGAAGTTTGGAACCACCAAGACTCTTCCTCGAGCTGGCCACCCGGCCAAACTGAGCAATCGGGGGAGAAGGGCCTTGATCAGGCAGGTGACCAAGAACCCGATGGTCACTCTGACAGAGCTCCAGAGTTGCTCTGTGGAGATGGAGAACCTTCCAGAAGTACAACTATCTCTGCAGCACCAATCAGGCCTTTATGGTAGAGTGGCCAGACGGCAGACACTCCTCAGTAAAAGGCACATGACAGCCCGCTTGGAGTTTGCCAAAAGGCACCTAAAGTCCCTCATACCATGAGAAACAAGATTCTCTGGTCTGATGAAACCAAGATTGAAGTCCTTGGCCAGAATGCCAAACGTCACGTCTGGAGGAAACCTGGCACCATCCCTACAGTGAAGCATGGTGGTGGAAGTATCATGCTATGGGGATGTTTGTCAGCGCCAGGGACTGGGAGACTAGTCTGGATCAAGGGAAAGATGAATGGATCAAAGTACAGAGAGATCCTTGATGAAAAACTGCTCCAGATTTTTCAGGACCTCAGACTGGGACGAAGGTTCACCGTCCAACAGGACAATTATCCTAAGCACACAGCCAAGACAACGCAAGAGTGGCTTTGGGACAAGTCTCTGAATTTCCTTAAGTAGCTCTGCCAGAGCCCGAACTTGAACCCGATTGAACATCTCTGTAGAGACCTGAAAATAGCTGTGCAGCGACGCTCCCCATCTAACTTGACAGAGCTTGAGGATCTGCAGAGAAGAATGGGAGAAACTGCCCAAATACAGGTGTGCCTGTCACACCCAAGAAGACTCAAGGCTGTAATCGTTGCCAAAGGTGCTTCAACAAAGTACTGAGTAGAGGGTCTGAATACTTATATAAGTGTGATATTTCTGTTTATTTGTAATAAATTTGCTAAGATTTATAAAAAACTATTTTTTCTGTCATTATGGGGTATTGTGTGTGGATTGATGAGGGAAAAAACAATTAAATCAATTTTAGAATAAGGCTGTAAGGTAACAAAATGTGGATGAAGTCAAGGGGTCTGAATACTTTTCAAATCCCCTGCACAAAAACAAACTCAACAATTTCAAAGATTTTATTGAGTTACAGTTTATCTAAGGAAATCAGTCAATTTAAAAAAATGCATTATGCCCAAATTAATGGATTTCATAACTGGGCAGGGGTGCAGTCTTGAGTAGGCCTGGGAGGGCATAGGCCACCCATTTGGGAGCCAAGCCCACCCACTAGGGAGCAGGCCCAACCAATCAGAATTTGTTTTTCCCACAAAAGGGCTTTATTACAGACAGAAATACTCCTTAGTTTCATCAGCTGTCCGGGTGGCTGGTCTAAGATGAACGTGCAGGTGAAGAAGCCGGAGTGGAGGTCCTGGGCTGGCGTGGTTACACAAGGTCTGCGATTGTGAGACATATTTGACATACTGCCAAATTCTCTAAAACAATGTTGGAGGTGGCTTATGGTAGAGAAATTAACATTAAATTATCTGGCAAAAGCTCTGGAGGACATTCCTGCAGTCAGCATGCCAATTGCACGCTCCCTCAAAACTTAAGACATCTGTGTCATTGTGTTGTGATAAAACTGCACATTACATTTTTTGTCCCAAGCACAAGGTGCACCTGTATAATGTTTAAGCTTCTTGATAAGCCACACCTGTCAGGTAAAGGAGAAACGCTCACTAACAGGGATGTAAACAAATTTGTACAAAAAGCATATTTCTCTCAAAATTTGTGCACAAATTTTGAGAGAAATATGCTTTTTGTACAAATTTAAAATGTCTTGTATCTTTAATTTCAGCTCATCAAACATGGGACCAACTCTTTACATGTTGTGTTCATAATTTTGTTCAGTATACAATAATGTAACAACAAACTAAATTCTTGCACTCACTCATGGCTGTCTCTTTTCAGGCAATCTGTTCTTGGACCTCTAGTTAGTCTACAACAACATATACATTGTCAGATTTTATTTAATAAAACACCCATTGAAAACAACGCATCTTAGCATTATAATGTTGTCATACAAACAGACATTCACATTTTGCACAGATATCACATACGTGTCACTATATTTAGTAGACTAATACTTCTACTTAAAACAACACACCTAATCAGTTTATATTAGAGGACATAATATTGGCAGCCAAACACCATGGCAATGTTTGAACAACATTGTCCAGATTGCCTGAACTGTGTAGGCTAGTGTGTGTATTTGACAATAGTTCATTAGATAGCAGCCTGGTTGGACGGTACAACATCAGTTTTACTAGTCTTGTCATTCTAGAAACATAATTAGTGTACCATTTTAACGGATCTGAAAAGGACGTAGTGGTGAAATTCTACCTGGATTCTCAATACTGTATGGTTTTATGGCTATGTGTTAAAGCTAGAATTTAGCTAGGACTGTCTGGGAGTGGTCTAAGTAGAGGGCCTAATTGGACGAGCCTAATGGGTGGGATATGTAACCTGAAGACTAGCTGTTATTGGCAGAGAGGTTTGAAACGCTCTTTGTTATTGGTCTATTAACTTCTACTGCCTGGTGTTGTCACCAGGCAGGCCAAAACTCCATCCCACTAAAACAGGCTGACATTTCAGACAGCTCTTACACTAAAACCGGCTGACATTTCAGACAGCTCTTACACTAAAACCGGCTGACATTTCAGACAGCTCATACACTAAAACAGCATTATCATAATTTCCACAATATTATTCCAATCCCATAGTGTTGAAATATATATATATATATATTGACCGCCCTGGGAATTTAAGGCAGGTACAGATTGACCATGATATTGACCATGTGTTAAGGCAGGTACAGATTGACCATGATATTGACCATGTGTTAAGGCAGGTACAGATTGACCATGATATTGACTATGTGTTAAGGCAGGTACAGATTGACCATGATATTGACTATGTGTTAAGGCAGGTACAGATTGACCATGATATTGACTATGTGTTAAGGCAGGTACAGATTGACCATGATATTGACTATGTGTTAAGGCAGGTACAGATTGACCATGATATTGACTATGTGTTAAGGCAGGTACAGATTGACCATGATATTGACCATGTGTTAAGGCAGGTACAGATTGACCATGATATTGACTATGTGTTAAGGCAGGTACAGATTGACCATGATATTGACTATGTGTTAAGGCAGGTACAGATTGACCATGATATTGACTATGTGTATGTTCATGCTAATTAAAACAAACAGTAAATAATAGCCTGGTTCAGGAAACGTAATCCAAAGAAAAGCACAAAAACTAAATTAGCAAGACAAGGCTGGGACATACAAAGAGACATTCAATCTTTCTAAACTTAAAATTGCTTATCAATTAATATTGCTCATAGTAGAGACATTTATGCAACCATTCTCAACGTTAATTTATCTAATTGTAGAACCAGGTTAAGGCCCATTCCAACACTGATATATTAACAGACATTGCTTGTTTGTATGATCACTGGGTTTTCAGGAAGGCATGTCAAGCTCTTGTACCAAACTAAAACTAGAAAACTACACCACGACTCATAGCTGTCAGTCAACTGTATTCCAAAATGCCAGCATTATTTCAAAATGAACTGCTTTTGGTTGAGGTTTGACATAGTCCGTGTGTCAGTCTTTGTGTCAGTCCATCAGTCCATGTGTCTCAGTCTATCAGTCCGTGTGTCAGTCTTTGTGTCAGTCCATCAGTCCATGTGTCTCAGTCTATCAGTCCGTGTGCCAGTCTGTGTCAGTATACCATTTATATTATCTGAGAGTAACACAATCTACCCTAGGTCCTAAACCACAACCTAATACCACTATTAAGTGTGTTACTTTTGACATACATAGTGCATTACATTTGACCAGAGCCCTGGTCAAAAGAAGTGCACTAAATAAGGAATAGGGTGCTATTTGGGACTGAAGCCCATGTGTCTCAGTTGGCCAATAGAAAATTGCTGTTGTTGCTGCTGCCTTTTCTGATCTCAGCAATTAAGTTATGGAGCTTCTCAGACACGGCCACCTGGTGGAGAAAACATGGAAGAACAGCATTAGATTATGATGGTACCTGTGTGTATACGTGCATAGTAGGGATGGGCATTTGGAATAATGTCTGTGCTCCGAGTACTCGCATGTAAGTGTGAAACGGGGCTGAAGGCAAACAAATTTGCGGTATGCTCTCTTTTGTCCCAATTACTGGTTGTTCTGACACAATTAAAAACCTAGCAACATATTTTCAGGGACTTGACATAGTGTCAGTGCTTATAAATTCAACCTACTAAATAGTTGCATTTGTACATTTTGAATATTTGATTTGATAATTAGTAAATGAATACAAACCTTGAAATCGAGTACTCCACCCATCCCTAGTGCCTTATAGTATATAAGTGTGTGTGTAAAGGTGAGTACATTTACATTGGAGAAATGCAGGATGACTATGACGGCACGTCAGATGCCTTTCTATCCAATACCCAAGACAATCTAGTCCCTGACATTGTTCCATGTCTCCACAAAGTAAATGAACCTTAAAACTCACTTTGTAAGAATCTGGCTCCTGCAGTCTCTTGTGTCGGGGGTGCAGGGTCTGGATGGAGCTCTGAACCTTCTCCCTGGTCTCAGCTGTGCTGCACAGTGGCTGTGTGATCTTCAATAGAGGGAGATACCAATCAACGAATCACATTTATTTTATAAAGCCCTTTGTACATTAGCATTTGTCACAAAGTGCTTCACAATTACCCAGTCTAGAACCAAAAGAGAAAGCAAAAAAAGCTAGGAAGAACTTAGGAAGAAACCTAGAGAGGAAGCCGGCTCAGTGGGGTGGCCAGTCATCTTCTGGCTGAGACGTGTGTGTGTGTGTTGGACAGGGTCCAGCAGGCTCACCTGTCCTTTAGTGAAGACCTCCAGGCGTAGACAGCTGACCTGAGAAGGTGTGATTGACTGACAGGTCTTGTTACCAACCACAGGATGACACCTCACTGCCACACATGCGTTAGGTGCAGGCTCCTCACACAAACACAACAGATCCAAGAATGGGTGGCCTGGAGAGAGAGAGCGAGAGCAAGAGAGAGAGAGAGGAGAGAGAGAAAAAGAGAATAAGGAGAGAATGAGTGAGTGAGTGAGTGAGTGAGTGAGTGAGTGAGTGAGTGTGTGAGTGAGTGAGTGAAAAAGTGTCATGAAAACAGAGATTGAGATGTAGCTAGTTGAGTGTTGAAATAGTAAGTGGAGGGCACAGAGATCCTATAATTCAGGGATTCTATATGTTATTCTATGGTAGAGGGTGACTCCTCACCCTCTGTGTCCAGCATCCTATAGACAGCCTTCCTCCCAGGAACAGTACTCTTCTCTGGGTCCTCACTGAACTTCATCCTGGGGCTGCCCCGAACCTCCACCAACTGATGGAGAGAGAGATGGAGAGGGTTGAAAATGACAGAGAGAAAGGGTAGAAGACGGTGGATACATAAAAAAGGGAAAGTGAGGAGAGGGTGTCTGTGTGTGTGTGCCCTTTTTACCTTGTACACACACCCGAGTGAAGGCTGTCTCGTGCAGGTGACCAGATGTGTTCCAACACCAACCACATCAATCTCATTCTCCTGAGACGTGGATAGACAGATCAGAGAGGAAGGAGAGAGGGATAGACAGATCCGATGGAGAGAGGAGGGAGAGGAAAGGAGGAGGGAGGAGGTAGAGGAATAGACAGATCAGATGGAGAGAGGAGGTAGAGAGGAATATACAGATCAGATGGAGAGAGGAGAGGAGGGAGGAGGTAGAGAGGAATAAACAGATCAGATGGAGAGAGGAGGTAGAGAGGAATAGACAGATCAGATGGAGAGAGGAGGTAGAGAGGAATAGACAGATCAGATGGAGAGAGGAGAGGAGGGAGGAGGTAGAGAGGGATAGACAGATCCGATGGAGAGAGGAGGGAGAGGAAAGGAGGAGGGAGGAGGTAGAGGAATAGACAGATCAGATGGAGAGAGGAGGTAGAGAGGAATAGACAGATCAGACGGAGAGAGGAGAGGTGGGAGGGAGGAGGTAGAGAGGAATAGACAGCTCAGATGGAGAGAGGAGAGGAGAGAGGAGGTAGAGAGGAATAGACAGATCAGATGGAGAGAGGAGAAGAGGGAGGAGGCAGAGAGGAATAGACAGATCAGATGGAGAGAGGCTTGATGACAGGAGGTAGAACTAAATAAGGTACTCATTCTTCTGCTCCCACTGGCTTCTGTAATGTCTGTCTGGTTCCTCACCTTCTTGTTGAGTTCGGCCATGCTGTACTCTGAGATGTTATTTGTGCCTACTATGAGAAGGGACTGGAAGGCAAGGATGGAGAATCTAGAGAGATAAAATGTGAGATATTTCAAATATGCTTTACTCAAAACCTCTATACTAAGATTAAAGTCCCCAGAGGGTACTAATCTAAGGCTTCACCCCAAATGGCACCCTGTTCCATTTTTAGTGCACTACCTTTTCCCTGGTCTAAATAGAGAATAGGGTGCCATTTGGGACGCAAGCTTCAGGACACACACAGGACCTTACTGTTCACTGCAGAGTCTGAAGACATGGCGTACTTCTACTGACTGCCTGCAGAGGTCTCCACTGTCTAGACGCACGCCCAGTGGACTGTAGTCCAGCTCAAACAGAGACAGGGCCACGGCACAGAAGTTGAGCAGGCCACTACTGTAGGGACACAACAGAGAAGTTTACCAGCCTACTACTGTAGGGACACAACAGAGAAGTTTACCAGCCTACTGCTGTAGGGACACAACAGAGAAGTTTACCAGCCTACTGCTGTAGGGACACAACAGAGAAGTTTACCAGCCTACAACTGTAGGGACACTACAGAAACACAACAGAGATGGCATTAATGCTGCAGCAGGCTACAGGTGAAAGGAAATGTAGTAGCCTGGCCTAAAGCAATGCTAGTAACAAAAACTTCAACACTGGGATATAGGCTCTCTCTAGTCAGAAGCTGTCCTTCGAGGAAAGAACGTCCCCATTCACAGAGAAGAGGCGAGACAAGTTTGAGACGAGAAGAGTAGCAAAGGGGGAAATGTTACCAGGTGACACTGTAGCTGTCGATGACTGGCAGGAAGTTGTGTGGGTATGCGATGGCATAGGACAAGAAGGCTGCCAGCTCACCCTCGTGGATCTTCCCAGATTCCGCCCCCAGCAGCTCACACACACGCCCCAGCCAACCCTTGGTCAGCGAGATCAGATCGATGTTGTCATGATCCCCGTTTGCTGCCACTAGCGTCTAGTTCGACAGGAGAGACGGGAAGTTCAACCAATCAATCAATATGAGATAGAAATCAATATCCTTATTATCTCAATTGGGAAATCTGTAGTACAGTCAGGATAAGAAACAACATTAAAACATTAACAACCACACAACATACTGTATATACACATCAGTGACGTTTATGATGAGGGAAGACTTTTTTCATGAACATGGACTTATTTCTATTACAGCATGTTGGATGAGTGTCATTCATATTCCATTCACCCAGCTCAGTATAACATTGATAGGTTTAGGCTATACTCTAATTTTCCCTATACCCATCATGAGGTTGATACAACCTAGCCTATTAATGCAGGTCGAGATAATTTTTTTTGATGACGGACAGTGACACATTCAATACCGCCTTGCACACTCTTGCCTGCATCTAGCTTATCTAGGATGCAAACATTAGTCAAACAGTTGCAAACAAGAGTTTCTATTGGACAAATTCTGTTGTTTTTATCCCCGTTTTGTTTCCTTCCGTTTAAGAAACATTTTTCAACAGAATCGGAGGAATGAATACACCCCTGATCATGCATAAACACAGTTCACTTTCATAGCAGCCACGTTGTATTCCTTCTCGCCTCCATGCACTTTCCTCCTCTCACCTTTTCCCTTCGTTTGTGGACTTCAATGACCAACACATCAGCTGTATGTGACCAGGCGAAAAAACCTCTCCAAGCCAAACCATGTCACAACCGCTACACACAGCCTACATCGTTGTCCCCATATTAGCTAAAGTAACGTCATAGTTAGCTAATGGAACTAATGCATTAGTAAACCCGCAATAATCATGCAGTAACGTTACAGTGTATAGTCAGTAAGCAGTTACTTGAAAGAGTTCCAATGTTGTGTTGGATAGTAATAGCCAGCTAGCTAACATAGCATTCCTCTGTTTGAGCTAGGTGTTTGAGTAACTAAACTAGCCATTTGCTAGCTAATGCAGCTTCTCCTTCATTTTTTAAGAAATTAATTTGTAGAAAACTGTCCATAAATTGTCTTTCTCTCTCTTTAAGTCAACTAATCATCACATTTTATGTACTGCAGTGCTAGCTAGCTGTAGCTTATGCTTTCAGTACTAGATTAATTATCTGATCCTTTGATTGGGTGGACATGTCAGTTCATGCTGCAAGAGCTCTGATAGGTTGGAAGACTTCCGCCGTAAGTTGTCATAATTACTGTGTCCATGGTCTATGGAAGGGGGTGAGAACCAAGAGCCTCCTAGGTTTTGTATTGAAGTCAATGTACACAGGAGGACAGAAGCTAGCTGTGGTGCTACCCTACAGGTGCTACCCTACACCATGGTGCTACCCTACAGAGTTCTGTTGAGGCTACTGTAGACCTTCATTGCAAAACAGTGTGTTTTAATCAATTATTTACAGACGTGAATATATTTAGCATAGTTTTTTCTAAAAAGGATAACTTTTTACAATGTTTTACCAGTTTTATTTTAATGAAATTCACTGAGGAGGATGGTCCTCCACTTCCTCCTCTGAGGAGCCTCCATTGATACACATAAGATAAATAGCACACTGATGGGTTATCAACATTGTGGTTATTAACATGTTATTAAAAGGTTAGGAAATCTTTTTATTCAAAGAAAATGAATAGTGCTAGTTCAGTACAGTGACCCATAAAAGTGTGTACATATGGAAAGCATGTCTATGTCTCAAATGGCACCCTATTCTCTAAGGGACCTGGTCAAACGTAGTGCACTAACTATGTAGGCAATCTGGTGCCAGTTGGCTCACAGCCATGGTTAAAATACTGAGAAATTGATGTTATGAGACACTTGACAGATGTATTTATTTTCTGAGGTTGTGTATTGTGGAAGCAAAGGGTCAATACAAAGACTGTGTCTCAAATGGCACCCTATTCCCTTTTAAGTGCACAACTTTTGACCAGGGCCCATAAGATGGCATTTAGGACACACAGGGGCAGAGAGACTCACCTGAGGCCACACCTCCTCCAGGGAGGAAAAGGAAGTGACATAAGAGTGTGCCATGGTTCCCGCCACGGGGATTCCAAACAGGAAGCCAGCCTGGACGTTACTGGTCATATCAAACCCTGACAGACAGAAAGACACTGTGTATATATATACTGTATATATGTGTGTGTCCTTACATGTATGTGTGTCTCTCTCCTCACCTCCGACGTATGTGTATCTTGAGGCTGTGAGGCCCCCGTCAGGCCCCTGTGCTCTCCTCAGGCCCATCTCTAACAGCTTCCTCCTGGAACCAGCAGCCAGACGGAACCGGGCCGCGTTACTGCATACCAGACTGGAGAGAGAAGAGAGATACAGAGAATTACCATAATGCACTATTAGAGTATACAGTATTCCTACCTGTTGACAAGGTGTGTGTGTGTGAGTGAGTTCCAAATTGAATGTCACGTGCAGTGAAATTACATCCTTGTAGTACTCAATATCAATGTAGCACTAAAAATATCCTAAAGTAGAACAAACACACACAAGAAAATACAAATAAGAAGAACACGAGAAACCAAAATAATGTGGACACCTGCTCGTCGAACATTTCATTCCAAAATCATGGGCATTAATATGGAGTTGGTCCCCCTTTGCTGCTATAACAGCTTCCACTCTTCTGTGTAGGCTTCCCACTAGATGTTGGAACATTACTGCAGGGACTTGCTTCCATTCAGCCACAACAGCATTAGTGAAGTCAGGCACTGATGTTGGGCGATTATGCCTGGCTCGCAGTCGGTGTTCCAATTCATCCCAAAGGTGTTTGATGTGGTTGAGGTCAGGGCTCTGGCAGACGAGTCAAGTTCTTCCACAATGATCTCAACAAACCATTTCTGTATGGACCTCACTTTGTGCATGGGGCATTGTCATGCTAAACAAGAAAGAGCCTTTCTTAAACTGTTGCCGCAAAGTTGGAAGCACAGAATCGTATAGAATGTCATTGTATTATGTAGCATTAAGATTTCCCTTCACTGGAACTAAGGGGCCTAGCCAGAACCAAGAAAAACATCCCAAGACCATTAGTCCTCCTCCACCAAACTTTACAGTTGGCACTATGCATTTAGGCAGGTAGCGTTCTCCTGGCATCCAAACCCAGATTCATCCGTCGGACTGCCAGATGGTGAAGTGTGATTCATCACTCCAGAGAACGCGTTTCCACTGCTACCGAGTCCAATGGCGGCGAGCTTTACGCACTCCAGCCAACTCTTGGCATTGCTCATAGTGATCTTAGGCTTGTGTGTGGCTGCTCGGCCATGGAAACCCATTTCATGAAGCTCTCGACGAACAGTTATTGTGCTGACATTGCTTCTAGAGGCAGTTTGGAACTTGGTAGTGAGTGTTGAAACCGAGGAGATACAATTTTTTACGTGAGACTCGCTTCAGCACTCAACGGTCCTGTTCTGTGAGCTTGTGTGGCCTAACACTTCATGGTTGAGCCGTTGTTGCTCCTAGACGTTTGCAATAATACTACTTACAGTTGACCGGGGCAGGTTTAGCAGGGCAGAAATTTGCTAAACTGACTTGTTAGAAATGTAACATCCTATGACAGTGCCATGTTGAAAATCACTGAGCTCTTCAGTCAGTGGTGTAAAGTACTTAAGTAAAAATACTTTAAAGTACTACTTAAATAGATTTTTGGGGTATCTGTACTTTACTATTTATATTTGACAACTTTTACTCCACTACATTCCTAAAGAAAATAATGTCCTTTTTACTCCATACATTTCCCCTGACATTACATTTCGAATGCTTAGCAGGACAGGAATCCCTGGTCATCCCTACTGCCTCTTATCTGGCAGACTCACTAAACACAGGCTTCATTTGTAAATTATGTCTGAGTGTTGGAGTGTCCCCCTAGCTATCCATACAAAAAAAAAATGAAAAAATGAAAATAGTGCCGTCTGGTTTGCTTAATATAAGGAATGTGAAATGATTCATACTTTTACTTTTGATATTGATGTAATTTTAGCAATTACATTTACTAAACGAGACTTAAAGTATAATTAAAACCAAATACTTGTAGACTTACTCAAGTAGTATTTGACTGGGTGACTTTCACTTGAGTCATTTTCTATTTAGGTATCTTTACTTTTACTCAAGTATGACAATTGGGTACTTTTCAACCACTGTTCTTCTGCCAATGTCAATCTATGGCGATTGCATGGCTGTGCGCTCGATTGTATACACCTGCCAGCAACGGGTACGGCTGAAATAGACAAATCCACTAATTTGAAGGGGTGTCCACATACTTTTGTATATTCAGTGTATGTATAGGGAGGGCAAGGTGACTTGGCATAAGTATTATAATAAACAGAGTAGCATCAACATAAATGCTGATTGTATGCGATTGTGTGTGTAGAGTCAATATAAATGTATGTGTATGTTGTGTGGTTGGGAGAGTGTATGTGCATGAGTGTGTAGAGTCCTGTGAGTGTGCATAGAGACTGAGCAAAAATCAAATACAAGGGTCAACTCAGATAGTCCGTGTAGCCATTCTGTTAGCTATTTATCAGTCTTACGGCTTGGGGATAGAAACTGTTCAGGAACCTGTTGGTATCAGATTTGATGCACCGGTACCTCTTGCCATGCGGCAGCAGAGAGAACAGTCTATGGCTTGGGGATTGAATCAAATCAAATCAAATTTTATTTGTCACATACACATGGTTAGCAGATGTTAATGCGAGTGTAGCGAAATGCTTGTGCTTCTAGTTCCGACAATGCAGTAATAACCAACAAGTAATCTAGCTAACAATTCCAAAACTACTACCTTATAGACACAAGTGTAAGGGGATAAAGAATATGTACATAAAGATATATGAATGAGTGATGGTACAGAGCGGCATAGGCAAGATACAGTAGATGGTATTGAGTGCAGTATATACATATGAGATGAGTATGTAAACAAAGTGGCATAGTTAAAGTGGCTAGTGATACATGTATTACATAAAGATGCAGTAGATGATATAGAGTACAGTATATACATATACATATGAGATGAATAATGTAGGGTATGTAACATTATATTAGGTAGCATTGTTTAAAGTGGCTAGTGATATATTTTACATCATTTCCCATCAATTCCCATTATTAAAGTGGCTGGAGTTGAGTCAGTGTGTTGGCAGCAGCCACTCAATGTTAGTGGTGGCTGTTTAACAGTCTGATGGCCTTGAGATAGAAGCTGTTTTTCAGTCTCTCGGTCCCAGCTTTGATGCACCTGTACTGAACTCGCCTTCTGGATGATAGCGGGGTGAACAGGCAGTGGCTCGGGTGGTTGATGTCCTTGATGATCTTTATGGCCTTCCTGTGACATCGGGTGGTGTAGGTGTCCTGGAGGGCAGGTAGTTTGCCCCCGGTGATGCGTTGTGCAGACCTCACTACCCTCTGGAGAGCCTTACGGTTGTGGGCGGAGCAGTTGCCGTACCAGGCGGTGATACAGCCCGACAGGATGCTCTCGATTGTGCATCTGTAGAAGTTTGTGAGTGCTTTAGGTGACAAGCCAAATTTCTTCAGCCTCCTGAGGTTGAAGAGGCGCTGCTGCGCCTTCTTCACGATGCTGTCTGTGTGGGTGGACCAATTCAGTTTGTCTGTGATGTGTACGCCGAGGAACTTAAAACTTACTACCCTCTCCACTACTGTTCCATCGATGTGGATAGGGGGGTGTTCCCTCTGCTGTTTCCTGAAGTCCACAATCATCTCCTTAGTTTTGTTGACGTTGAGTGTGAGGTTATTTTCCTGACACCACACTCCGAGGGCCCTCACCTCCTCCCTGTAGGCCGTCTCGTCGTTGTTGGTAATCAAGCCTACCACTGTTGTGTCGTCCGCAAACTTGATGATTGAGTTGGAGGCGTGCGTGGCCACGCAGTTGTGGGTGAACAGGGAGTACAGGAGAGGGCTCAGAACGCACCCTTGTGGGGCCCCAGTGTTGAGGATCAGCGGGGTGGAAATGTTGTTGCCTACCCTCACCACCTAGTGCCTACCCTCACAAGCTGTTCAGGAACCTGTTGGTATCAGACTTGATGCACCGGTACCTCTTGCCATGCGGCAGCAGAGAGAACAGTCTATGGCTTGGGTGGATGGAGTTAACGATTTTCCGTACCTTTCTGTCACACCGCCTGATATAGAGGTCCTGGATGGCAGGGAGCTTGGCCCCAGTGATGTCCGCACCACACTCTGTAGAGCCATGCGATCGAGGGCAGTCCTATTGCCATACCAAGCATTGATACAGCCAGTCAATATGCTCTCAATGGTGCAGCTATAGAACTTTGAGGATTTGAGTGCCCATGCCAAACCTTTTCAAGTTTGCTGAAGGAGAAGTGTGTCCCTACCTGGCGTAGTTGACCAGACACAACAGGCTGGTCTCCAGTAGTTGAACCACAGCCAGAGGACCAGACACCTCCATCAGAGGCACCTTCAAACAGAGGGGCAGCACAATCAATGAATCAATCAACTCAGCCATCAACCCTGACCATTGTGGGTGAGTCCCTGAGTCTAACTCCTGACCTCTGGCCCTTGGGGCTGAACCGTCCCTGAGTGTAACCATAGAAATAGAATGACTAGATTATATTTCTATGAATGTAACCCTTGCGGGCATGGTTCGAGTTACAGGGGGGCTGGTCCGATCAGGCACCCGCAAGAGATTAGACACCCCAAGAGACATTGGGCACCCCAAGAGAATATATAATTCCAACCCTGCCTGGGGATGACCCTGAGTATAACCCTTGACCCCTGACGTTGTCTCACCCTGGCAAAGACCACCGTTCCCTCGGGGACAGAGTGGAGTGAGACACCGGAACAGTCCAGTTCCCGTAGAAACAGGAAGAAGGCGGGGTCAGTGGCTGGGGGCAGCACGGAACGCAGGTACTCCACATCTATAACACAGTTATACTTTGTTACACATAATCAATAACATAATCGTAAAGACCCTCTTATCTGGAGCAACTTCTAATCAGTACAGTAATATCACACATCTACACAACAAAACACTACTCATGACATATGAAATAAACTAAATATTTTTTTGTACATGTCAACACACCACTTTTCTAACATACTGGCATGTGTGGAATACTATTAGACCTACTATAGGTTTTCCAAGAAAAGTCATCGGTCTACCGATCTCAATGACAACTGTTATTACGACATCTACAAACACCGTGTTTTGGCCCAGGGAACGTGAAACATGCTTACAGTTTAGTGTCTAAACAACAAGGTAGTCATTGGAGTGTGCCCCTAGTTATCCGTAAATTTTAAAAACAAGAAAATTGTGCACTCTGGTTTGCTTAACATAAGGAATTTGAAATTATTTCAACTTTCACTTTTGATACTTAAGTATATTATAGTAATTACATTTACTTTTGATACTTGAGAATATTTAAAACCAAATACTTTTACACAAGTAGGATTTTACTGGGTGACTTTCACTTTTACTTGAGTCATTTTCTTTAAAAGGTATCTTTACTTTTATTCAAGTATGACATTTGGGTACTTTCTCCACCACTGCTAATAAAGCTAATCTCATAAGAACACATGAGAGAGGGAGAAGAATGTGAGGGTGCAAGAGGGAGAGGGGGAGAGGGATAATCGTGGATTCATTTAAAAAGAGAATCTTACAATTAATTCTAAAACTCACAGGCAGCCAGTGCAGAGACTTTTAAACCAGTGTAATGTGTGCTCTCTGTCTGTTCTTGGTCAGTACCCGTGCTGCAGCATTCTGTATGTTTTGCAGTTGACCAATGGCTGTCACGTTCTGACCATAGTTCTTTTGTGTTTTCTTTGTTTTAGTGTTGGTCAGGACGTGAGCTGAGTGGACATTCTGTTGTGTGTCTAGTTTTCCCGTTTCTATGTTTGGCCTGATATGGTTCTCAATCAGAGGCAGATGTTAGTCATTGTCTCTGATTGGGAACCATATTTAGGTAGCCTGTGTTGGGTTTTGTGGGTGGTTGTCTTCTGTCTTCGTGTGTCTACACCAGACAGAACTGTTTCGTTTTTTTCTCACATTTGTTGTTTTGTATTTTGGAGTGTTCACGTTTATCGTCGTTATTAAACATGATGAACACTAACCACGCTGCGCTTTGGTCCTCTCCTTCGTCCACAGAAGAAAGCCGTTACAATGGCTTTCTTGGGTAGACCAAACAGGACAGCACTACAATAGTCAAGCCTGCTTGAAAAAAAGCTAGTTTGTAGCAATTCTACACATTTTTGCCATGGGGTGGAGAAAAGATTTAGCCATTTTATTATCCAATTTCATGCATATTTTTAAGTTCTAGAGTTAATTTCGTGAAATTCTACTCATTTTGCCATGGGGCAGAGAGAAAATGTGCTGTTTACAGCCAATTTCCTGCAATTCTACACATTTTGCCATGGGGCAGAGAGAAAATGTGCAGTTTACAGCCAATTTCCTGCAATTCTACACATTTTGCCATGGGGCAGAGAGAAAATGTGCTGCCAATTTCCTGCAATTCTACACATTTTGCCATGGGGCAGAGAGAAAATGTGCAGTTTACAGCCAATTTCCTGCAATTCTACACATTTTGCCCAAGGCTGGAGAGAAATGTTTGCAGTTTTTAATACAGTATGATACTGTATCTGCGTGAGACTGACTAGCAAACACAGACTATGGGGCCCCCGGGCTCTAATTCAACCTTGATTACTACAAGTTTAGATAGCTGGCCGCTATAATTTACCAATCTAAAAACATATAGTTGACATGGGCTAACTGAGTGACTATCAATGACTGGCATAACAAGACAAAAACTGTTGATTCACAACCAAATTTTGAAATTGCACCTTGTGTATTCTACCTTTCAACAGTAAATTGAGAACCCCGACTGAGTCCCCCCCGTTACCCTACCCTGCTCTAGACTTTGTGTTGTTGTTATAGGCTCACTGGGCTAGGTCTAATCACAAGCCTGCCTTGCTAGTATATGTTTTTCCCATACCCTTGATATTAGTTATTACCAGTGGTGATTTTAGCATGAATATCTTGGTGGGGCAAACTCAACAACAACAAAAATTGTGATGCATGCCAGCAAAGCCACAACACAACACTAAACAATACATTAAATTGCACTATAACAGAGAAAAACAGTGCCCATAAACTGTTAGGGCCTACATAAAGCTGTCCCAACAGCAGAGCTTTCTTTTCGGCACCATGGAGTGAATCCTTACCACCGCTACACCTGGATATCAGCAGAGCCTTGTCTGGCAGCGAAACAGTTCATTCAGCCTCATTTACTGTCTTTTAAAAAAACAAAGCTGATATGGCTGACTAGCTTAAACAAATGTGGTTTCTACTGACAATTGAGATGTACATAAAACAACCAAAATGTAATTTTACAGTGGTCTGATCCAACAGGATAGAAAATAATTGGGACAAATTTCAGATGAAACACAGCGCCACAAGCCAATCGGATATCTCTCACCACCACCCCACATACACACAAAGCATAGTCCACTACCCAGCCAATATTTCACCCACATCACTCTGCTCAACAAAATCCCAAAATGGTCTCCAAACCTTTTCAAAAGTGTCTTGTTTCCCTTAACCGTGTATGTTATCTTTTCAATTGTTAGGCAAGACAACGTTTCCCTAAGCCATTGGGCAATACAAGGCCTTGTCACACTTTTCCAGGCAAGAGCTATCAAGCGTTTTGCTTGCAACAAGCACATATGTATAAGTGTTTTTACTTGGTTCTTTAGATGAGGATTGATTGTGTACAACCCCAGGATAAACACTTTGGGATGGAGAGGCAATTTTACTGATACTATTTGGGATATCATATGTGATACCTCGTTGAATGAAACAGAGCCCCTTCAGAGTGATTGCACTTGTAGCATATATCTGGAACTATACTATTAAACGTATTTAACTTAGCAGGGGTTACATATGCTCACATCAACCACTTGTATTGCAATAGTTTAAGCCGAGTATTCACAGTCTGTGTCTGAGCATTAGTACATATACTACTCCATTTGTCCAAGACTATGTCCACCCAAATATCTTCCTTCCAAGAGTTCAGTTTGTGCGCAGAGGATGCAGTTGAGCCAGACTCTAGCATATTGTGTAGATCTGAAATTCTACCCTTACGATTACAATGGGTTGAGATCGTATTTTCTAAAGTGGACAGAAGAGGTTCTGTTAGGTTTTGGGCAACCGTGAGGAAGCTCCTTAGCTGTAAATCTTTATTTTTAAATGTTGTTTTCTAGGAATGTCAAATTTTGCTATGAGTTCTTCAAATGACATAAAAATACCTTCTTTATACAGGTCTTGAATTTTCCTTAAACCCTTGCTGGCCCATAGTTGGAAACCCAGATCAGCTCTCCCAGGAGTGAAACTGTGGTTTCCCCAGATAGGACTAAAACATGACAAAGAATGCGTTTCACCAAGAAACTTCCGCACCTCATACCAAACATCGATCGTATTAAAAAATAAGGGATTATTATTTTTTATTTTTTTGTGTCTTGATATCAGCTGAGTAAATGTAAAGGTTAAGGATTAAATTGGGTACAACTGAAGACATTTCAATCTCCATCCACGAAGGGAGAGACTGAGGTAAAATAGTACATAGCAGTGCGAAGCTGAGCTGCCCAGTAGTACTATTGGATATTAGGCAAATGGAGCCCCCCTCTGTCATACGGTAGGTACAATAAGGACAATCGAACTCTGTGAACTCTGTCTGTTATTCCAGATAAATATAGTGAACATCTTTTAAAGCCTTGTAAAGAGGGATGGTGGCGGAGGCGGCAAGGGAATGTTTTGAAATAGTTTTGGGAGAACAGTCATTTTCAGAATGTTAATCCGGCCAATTAAAAATATAGGTAAAGATGACGATCTATCTATCGATTGAGTTATTGAATCTACGACAGGGTCATAGTTAGTTGGGACTATGTGGTCAATCTCTGGCACAATACAAATGCAGGGATATGTAAAGCATTCCGTTGCATAGAAAATAGTAGTCAAAGGTGTAGGTCTACATCTTTCCTCCTCCTTTAGCATCATAATTGAGGATTTTGCAAACCCCAAACTCTTTGATTAGGTCCAGAAGTGCGGGTATGGAATTGCACAAGTCTGAAAGAAACAAAATTACATAATCTGCATAAAGGGCAATTTGAAGTTCAATCCGATCTATTCTGATACCTGAAATATTGGGCTGGGACCTAACAGCTATGCCTAGAGGCTCAATGGCTAAGATAAACAGGAGAGGAAAAAGAGTGCAGCCCTGCCTAGAACCCCTGCAGATGTCAAACGATTTAGATACCGTATTAGTAGTAAGGATCTCTGCAGTGGGATTTGTATATAGCATATTTATCCATTTACAAAAGCTCTTACCACAACCAAAACGAGTTAACACTTCAAAGAGGTAGGGTCACTCAACCCTGTCGAAGGCCTTCTCTGGTCCAATGACAGGATCGTAGTGTCTGACGACCCAAATCTGGCATGTAGAACATTTAGCACTCTCCTAACATTATGAAATCCTTGACGACCTTGAATAAAGCCATTTTGGTCTCTACCCACCACATCCGGCAGAAAACCCTCCAACCTCCTCGCAAGTGCTTTACAAAGGACATTAGTGTCAGATTTCAAAAGCGGAATAGCACGATAGGAATCACATTTGGTATGCAGCTTTCTGGGTTTTAGGAGCAGAGTGATCAGAACTCCTTCTTGCCCTCTCTGCTTGCTGCTGTTTGATTTGCCAGGCCAACAGCTTCCCAGCTTTTCTCCCTGGTCATAATATGATTGGTTTAGTCTCAATAATATTGCTGCAGCGCAGAAATTATGTTATATTGAGCCCTGAGTGCACCTGTGGAATCAGTGAGGAAAATGTTTCTTTCCAGAGTTTTAATTTTGGTTTCAAGTAATTTCATTTTTTGACTAGTATTTTTTGACTTGGAGCTGGTGAAATGTATCATTTGACCCCTTATGAAAGCTTTAAAGGCTTCCCATCTATTACAAGCTGAAGTCTGTGTTGTATTAATTGAAAAGTATAGGTGAATTTGCTGTTCAATGTATTCTGTAAAACTTTATGTATCTTGCAGCCATTTAGGTTGAAAGCGCCATTTAGGTGGGTCACCTACTAAATTAGAATCGGAATATATAAGAGATGCTGGAGCATGACCAGAGATGACAATGCTATAATAAAATCAATCTTGGATTTTAGAGCGTAATGCTGCTGAGAACATAATAATAGTTGATTTGGGAATAGGTCTGGTGAGTGCTAGAGTAACATGAGTATTCCACATCATCTGGTTTCATTTCTCTACAAATCTCTATTAAGTTTAAAATCCTTCATAAAAATGTTGTATGGTATTCTTAGATTAGGTGTGGGAGTAGTTTGAACCCGAAGTGCGATCTTTAACAGGATCTAAAGTGCAATTAAAGTCTCCAGCAACACTATAATTACCTGGAAGTGTGGAAAGGTTTAAAAACAAATGGTTAAATAATTTAGAGTCATCTTCGTTGGGACCATACCCATTAACTAAATTCAACTGCTCGGACAGCAAGGTACCCTGTATAATAATATATCTTCCCGGCGGGATCACAAATTGTTTGCAATATCTGATATGGAATGGACTTATGGATAAAATAATAACTCCCCTTGCATGGTAACTAAATGAGGCTGCAATGACCTGCCCAGGCCACCTCTTGGGTATCTTAGGAATGTCGCCAGATAATAGATGTGATTCTTGCAAAAATATGATCGTCGCCTGAAGTTGTTTTAATCTACTTATTACCTGTTTTATTTTGGGGATTTTATTTTATCCCCTACAGTTCCAGGATGTAAATTTAACCTTAACACTATGAGTCATCGAATTTACCGGGACACTTGAACTAAAACATTGCCCCATAAGAGCACGTTGGATCAGCCTAATATACCAACAGTCCTCTGTTACCACCATAAACAAAAACACAAAGGACGCTTTAAAGCACGCCATTGTTAGGCATGTGTTTTCGTACAATCAACCACGAACGTGTGATTAACCCTCTTACCCCAGTCTCTAACAGACCTCGCCCTCCCCATCTCAGTGACACTCTGTATAAAGGTACTCAACAGATCCACACATACGTGAGGAGCCGCCTCTACCTCTGCGTTTTTCCCCCCTCTGTACACCTTCTACTTGTCATTACACTATATTGTGTTCCCCATTTAACAAAGAATCAAACAGAATACCAGGAGTGAGCAAGAATATAAGACCACCGTGATCTAGCCTCCTATAGGCTAAAACAAACCCCTACCAGGATGTTCCGATGCATAAAAGCAAAGTTTCATGGTACATACAATTATAATAAGGCTTACTTGTAAACTGGCCATGTTGTTATAGTTCAATAGACAGTGCTACTATAAATTATAACACGGTGAACTGGCTCAAACTTTAAATACCTGTTTAGACAAAACCGAAAGCAAAAGTTCGAAAAATGTAAAAAAAAATGTAAAAAAATGGGTCAAAGTTGAACTTTAAGTCGCTATTGCCTCTTCAGCGTTACTCCGCTTCCACACCTCTGCCTAGCTTCTCAAGAAACTGCTCCGCCTCAATTGATGTTTCAAGAATGTAGGAACGAATGCAGTGGGAGACCCTCAGGCACACTGGGAAGATGATTCCATACCAGATAGCCTTAGCCCGTAGCCGCTGCTGCTTGACACTGTCAAATCGTTTCTGCTGCTTGTGGACTTCCATGGAGAGATCTGGGAAGAACATAACTTGCCGATTCTTGTAGAGTGGCTGCATTCACCACCCGAATCTTATCTTTATAGTTTAAGAACTTCATTATCAGAGCCCTCGAGGGTGCGTTGTGGTTGGATCATGGGCCAGAAATCCAATGAGCTCTCTCAATGATCAAAGGAGAGCGGAGTGGCTCCATCTCCAGAGCCTCGGGAAGCTACCGTTCTAGGAATGAGCAAGCATCGCTCCTCTCAGCGCCTTTGGGGAGATGTACTAGTCTCAAGTTCGATCTCCTGCTGCGGCCCTCCAAATCAACTAGTTTAGAGGTAAGCGATCCAACCTTTCCCTCAAGTGCAGTGGTTGTTTCCTGCAGGGCTATAATGTTGTCTTCGGTTCCAGAGATGTATTTATTTTTATTTATTTAACCTTTATTTAACCAGGTAAGCTAGTTGAGAACAAATTCTTATTTACAACCGCGACCTGGCAAAGATAAAGCAAAGCAGTGCAACAAAAACAACAACACAGAGTTACACATGGAATAAACAAACATACAGTCAATAATACAATAGAAAAAGTATATATATAGTGTGTGAAAATGACGTAGGATAACGGAGGTAAGGCAATAGATAGGCCATAGTGGAAAAATAATTCCAATATAGCAATTAAACACTGGAGTGATAGATGTGCAGAAGATGAGTGTGCAAGTATAGATACTGGGGTGCAAAGGAGCAAAATAAATAATAGTATGGGGATGAGGTAGTTAGATGGGCTATTTACAGATGGGTTATGTACAGGTGCAGTGATCTGTGAGCTGCTCAGACAGCTGGTGCTTAAAGCTAGTGAGGGAGATATGAGTCTCCAGCTTCAGTGATCTTTGAAGTTCGTTCCAGTCATTGGCAGCAGAGAATTGGAAGGAAAGGCAGCCAAAGTAGGAATTGGCTTTAGGGGTGACCAGTGAAATATACCTGCTGGAGCACGTGCTACTGGTGGGTGCTGCTATGGTGACCAGTGAGCTGAGATAAGACGGGACTTTACCTAGCAAATACTTATAGATGACCTGGAGCCAGTGTGTTTGGCGATGAATATGAAGCGAGGGCCAGCCAACGAGAGCATACAGGTCGCCGTGGTGGGTAGTATATGGCGCTTTGTTGAGAAACCGGATGGCACTGTGATAGACTGCATCCAATTTGCTGAGTAGAGTGTTGGAGGCTATTTTGTAAATGACATCGCTGAAGTCAAGGATCGGTAGGATAGTCAGTTTTACGAGGGTGTTTGGCAGCATGAGTGAAGGATTCTTTGTTGCAAAATAGGATGCCGATTCTAGATGTAATTTTGGATTGGAGATGCTTGATGTGAGTCTGGAAGGAGAATTTACAGTCTAACCAGACACCTAGGTATTTGTAGTTGTCCACATATTCTAAGTCAGAACCGTCCAGAGTAGTGATGCTGGACGGGCGGGCAAGTGCGGGCAGCGATCGTTCGAAGAGCATGCATTTAGTTTTACTTGCATTTAAGAGCAGTTGGAGGCCACGGAAGGAGGGTTGTATAGCACTGAAGCTCATCTGGAGGTTAGTTAACACAGTGTCCAAAGAAGGGCCAGAAGTATACAGAATGGTGTCGTCTGCGTAGAGGTGGATCAAAGAATCACCAGCAGCAAGAGCGACATCATTGATGTAAAAGAGTCGGCCTGAGGATTGAACCCTGTGGCACCCCCATAAAGACTGCCAGAGGTCCGGACAACAGGCCCTCCGATTTGACACACTGAACTCTGTCTGAAAAGTAGTTGGTGAACCAGGCGAGGCAGTCATTTGAGAAACCAAGGCTGTTGAGTCTGCCGATAAGAATGTGGTGATTGACAGAGTCGAAAGCCTTGCCCAGGTCGATGAATACAGCTGCACAGTATTGTCTCTTATCGATGGCAGTTATGATATCGTTTATGACCTTGAGCGTGGCTGAGGTGCACCCATGACCAGCTCGGAAACCAGATTGCAAAGCGGAGAAGGTACGATCGGATTCAAAATGGTCGGTGATCTGTTTGTTAACTTGGCTTTCAAAGACCTTAGAAAGGCAGGGTAGGATAGATATAGCTATGTAGCAGTCTGAGTCTAGAGTGTCTCCCCCTTTGAAGAGGGGGATGACCGCAGCCGCTTTCCAATCTATGGGGATCTCAGACGATACGAAAGAGAGTTTGAACAGGCTATTAATAGGGGTTGCAACAATTTTGGCGGATAATTCTAGAAAGAAAGGGTCCAGATTGTCTAGCTCCGGCTGATTTGTAGGGGTCCAGATTTTCCAGCTCTTTCAGAACATCAGCTATCTGGATTTGGGTGAAGGAGAAATGGGGGAGGCTTGGGCAAGTTCCTGTGGGGGGTGCAGGGCTGTTGACCGGGGTAGGGGTAGCCAGGTGGAAAGCATGGCCAGCCATAGAAAAATGCTATTGAAATTCTCAATTATCGTGGACTTATCGGTGGTGACAGTGTTTCCTAGCCTCAGTGCAGAGGGCAGATAGGAGGAGGTGCTCTTATTCTCCATGGACTTTAGTGTCACATAACTTTTTGGAGTTTGTGCTACAGGATGCAAATTTCTGTTTGAAAAAGCTAGCCTTTGCTTTCCTAACTTCCCTGAGAAGTTGCATATCATGGGGGCTATTTGATGCTAATTCAGTATGCCACAGGATGTTTTTGTGCAGGTCAAGGGCAGTCATTTCTGGAGTGAACCAAGGCCTATACCTGTTCCTGGTTCCACATTTTTTTAATGGGGCATGCTTATTTAAGATGCTGAGGAATACAATTTTAAAGAATAACCAGGCATCCTCTACTGAGGGAATGAGGTCAATATCCTTCCAGGATACCCAGGCCAGGTTGATTAGAAAGGCCTGCTCGCTGAAGTGTTTTAGGGAGCGTTTGACAGTGATGAGGGGTGGTCGTTTGGCCGCAGTCCCATTACGGACGCAGGCAATGAGGCAGTGATCACTCAAATCCTGGTTGAAGACAGCAGAGGTGTATTTGGAGGGCAGGTTGGTTAGGATGATATCTATGAGGGTGCCAGTGTTTGCGGCTTTGGGGTTGTACCTGGTAGGTTCATTGATAATTTGTGTGAGATTGAGGGCATCAAACTTAGAATGCAGGATGGCCGGGGTGTTAAGCATGTCCCAGTTTAGGTCACCTAACAGCACGATCTCTGAAGATAGATGGGGGGCAATCAATTCACATATGGTGTCCAGGGCACAGCTGGGGGCAGAAGGTGGTCGATAGCAAGCGGCAACGGTGAGAGACTTGTTTCTGGAAAGGTGGATTTTTAAAAGTAGAATCTCAAATTGTTTGGCCACAGACCTGGATAGTAAGACAGAACTCTGCAGGCTATCTCTGAATCTGATTGCAACTCCGTCTCCTTTGGCAGTTCTATCTTGTCGGAAAATGTTATAGTTGGGGATGGACGTTTCAGGGTTTTTGGTGGTCTTCCTAAGCCAGATGTATACCTCAGTCAGAGATTTGCCCAGCACATTCTTTGACTTTCTTTTTAACGTTGTCCACTGCAGACAGTACATTTTCAAATTTTATAGAGAATTCTGCATTCATATCTTTGATGGCCTTGAGGATATCTTCGGAGCTAACGGCACTGCATGTGTTTATCGCCTCAGTCCTGCTTCCACCACTAGCACATGAAGGTAGCACGGCGCCTTCGTCCTCAGACTCTAAACTTTCCCTCCTTAAGTCTGGCTTTATGGTGTGACTTTTCTTTGTCGGCATTGTGGGTTCGGAAGCTAAAAAACAATTATTGCCTTTCCTGGTACATTAAGCTTAAGGGTGAACTTATTTCAGGATATATTTCAAATTTGTTGTGGAGCAAAAAAGAAGCTCTGCACCATACCGGAAGCCTCGGATGGGAACTCCTAATGTAAATCTATGGCAGCACCCAAGGGGGCTTGAACTTGATCTCTCCCTGTAGATTTTGCGGTGACGTAGTGTCCCGATGAGTGACAGAACACAGCCAATCACAGTGCAACTAGAGAAGATGATCAACTCCTACGCTGGCTATTATCCGCTGGCTGCCCCTCCACCACACAAAGCACTAAGCTAGGCTGAAACACCTGCATTTTGGAGCTGCCTTACTCAAGAAGGAAAAAGAGACCATGTTTGTATCCGGCTTTATTAACTCAATACATTTTGATTTATATTGTTTGCAAACTGATATGTGACACTTATTAATGCCATAATAATGTTCAAAACAAAAAGTTAAACAGGTGGGCTCAAAACAGGTGTGGCTCTGACCGTTTGCCACTGGCTATTACCTGGTAGTGATCTGTGGGTGTCTGTAGGTAACTTTAAACTCTGGTGGACATCTGACCTCTTAACATGGTTGGCTATGTCCTGTGACAAATGGCACCCAATTCCCCATATAGTGCACTATTTTTGACTGGTCCATGAACACTAAATAGGGTGTCAGCATTACTGACAATCTAGGAGACTCACGAGGAAAAGATCACCGGTGTCAGTTGAAGTTCAGTGGAGTGGTTACAAAGTTCACCGAGGACATACAGTGTTATCCATTTACACTCCCACAAGGGGTCCCGGTATTGGTTATATTCCTCATTGCGCAATCAAGATGACAAAAATATCGAATAAATATTATTGAAAGGAAACCATTGGCTATATAAAAATACACATATCAATTATATTGTGGCTAATTTGCTTTGCCTTAAAGTGCTATTCACTGACATTTGCTCTACATAGAATTTAACGTCATTACCTCACCTTCGTCAGTGAATCGAAAGCTCCGCAGAAACAGGAGGCAGTCGTGCATTCCGGAGAAGAGCGAGAAGCCGCCGCCGAACGGGTTGTCGCGGAAGAACAGTTCGAAAACGGCGGGCTCGTTGTGCCTGCCCGAACGCCAGTAGGCATATGCCATGGTGAACTGGTAGAGGTCCGTGAGAAGCGTCGGGACCCGCTCCCGGATTGACCGCTCCAGAGCTGTACATGACTGGCTTGACGGCGCTGCCATGTTCCCCTTGCCTAGATTCATGTTCGGTTGCCGCCGCGATCTCTGGGACATGCAGTTTTCTAACCACCCGCGGCCTCTACCTCTGTAGTATCACGGAGGTTTAATAAGAAAGGTTGGTGTGCGAGGGGAGAAGCGAACCCCGGACTAAAATAGGCTATCTCCCACATAGAATAGGGAGGGGCGTTTTACAGTTCTCTACAGTAGGCCTGCCTACTCATGATATACATAGGATTGCGTCCAAAAACGCATCCTATTACCTATAGGGCACTATTAAGGGGTATAGCCAATAGTGACATTTGGGATGTAAAACAGTGTTACAGTATTTTTGAAACATTGATCATTGGAACATAAGGTGACATGAGATGAGCACATGATGTGTCAATTGCGTTGACATCAACCTAATAACTTTGCCAACAAGCTCGCATGCAAACATTGCCGTATTGGTCACCAATTCATCCCACACATTAAGCCAACATATTTTAGTGTAATTTGTAGACTAGAGATAAAGGGAAATTACACAATGAAAGTTAGAAAATAAACCAACGTGATATATTATAAAACCCATATGGATTTATGCAACAGCTTTAGTATGAGTAGGCTATGATATCCCCCCAATGTCCATAAACTGCATATTTGAGGAACCATAGGAGAGGACATTGAGAAATCATGGCTCTAAACAGGGGACAAAACCTAGAAACAAATGCAAGGGTTCCCTCTAGAGGTTTTTATTCTCGAAGCAGAGGACCCATGGGTACTCTTATAGCAAAAGTTTATCCACTATCTACAGAACCTACTGGCACATCAGCTATTAGTAGATAAACAGCTGAGGTTGCATCCCAAATGGCACAATACTCCCTACATAGTATTGTGACCAGAGGGCTCTGGTCAAGAGTAGTGCACTCTATAGGGAATAGGTTGCCATTTGAGACAACCTGAGTGTCATTGGTTGCATTTCTGTGGCCACTGCAAAGGCATATTTCACAAGACTGCATAGTATTTCTCTTAGGAGGTCCTTGTAACCCAAAAGTCCCCGGTTTCATTCTCCTGGACAAACACACGTAACATAAACTGTTGTAGCATTTGTCGACAGACTGTTTTATTTGTTTCTGATTTTTCTTCACTGATCATTTGGACAACTCACAATTTCACATCTTTAGAGTTTCTGAATGCGAGGGGACATTTGGCCCACAGACTTGCCCAACACTGGCTGAGAGTTTCCGTTTATAAGGGTGGAGACTTCGCTAGTACATTTTCTAATAAGTCGGCTCCAAGAACTCGATCAAGCATCTGACACAATTATGCAAGATGTTACTTCTGCCAAGATTACATTCACTAGACAGTGCAGAGGCAAAATGTTTCTAAATTAATGGGTACAACTTGAATTTGTCCAATAGGAGGAACTGATTATTAGCATTTTCTGACTGTTAGAATTTGCATGCTCAAGACCCGTTTGGGACAAATTATCATTACCGTTTTGATTAATGATGTGCACTGTTCTGAATATCACAGATAGTAATGTAACAAACATACATAACCACTCATC
Organism: Oncorhynchus clarkii lewisi; assembly: GCF_045791955.1. Classification (NCBI taxonomy): domain Eukaryota; kingdom Metazoa; phylum Chordata; class Actinopteri; order Salmoniformes; family Salmonidae; genus Oncorhynchus; species Oncorhynchus clarkii. The sequence continues at coordinate 80,505,297 of NC_092151.1, read as the reverse complement.
GTCTACATCCCAAATGGCACCCTATACCCTACAAAGTTCACTACTTTTGAACAGCGCCCTATCTACTCTGGTCAAGAGTAGTGCACTTTGTAGGGAATAGGGTGCCATTTGGAACACAACCATCACGTCCACTCTATATATTGCCTTTCAATTGGCAACTTTCGGGTATTCATCTTCTGCCCTCTGAATACAGCAGTGTTATTCTGATCAGCCCATCCCTCCCTCCTCTTCAGGGGGGAAACATCCTGCCAGTTCATTAGTCAGTGTGTGCTGTTGTCCCGCCCACAAGAAGTGTGTGGGCTGTTCTGATTGGTGTTGTTGAAGTGGGTACAGAAAGAAGGGGCTGAGCTCTATGGCGAGGGCGGAGCGCACCAAGCCGACGCCCCCCAGGCGCTCAGAGCAGGGGTGGTAGACACGCCCAGTCCCAGGATGCATGTAGAGAGACTTTGGACGGAACTTGACGGCCAGCTTGTCACCGCCCCAACAGAACGACAGTAGCTCTGGGGCTCCTCCTGTCCCCACATCTGTCAACGTACCCCCAGCTGTCTCTGTCCCTGTACCGGTAGAACAGACAGATAGTTTGTCCTAGCTTCCGCTTTCTCTTTGGGGTTTATACAGGGTTAATGCAAAAGCACTTTGTGACAACTGATGATGTAAAATGGCTATATAAATGAATGTGATTGATTGGTTGATTGACTGACTGATTGGTTGATTGACTATACCCCCAGCGGCGGGCATCAAGTGGGTGAACACCAGCGGACGGTCGTCACAGCGCAGGAAGTTTCTCTCGCGGCCACACAGGGACAGGAAGGGGAAGTCATCCTGGTACCGCCCACTCTCGTTCCTACGGAGACGAGTGAAGAAGAACACCAGGAAGTGCTTATCTGAAAACAGAGAGAGAAAGAGAGAGGGGGGAAAATAAAAACACAACCACTGCATAAAACACAATAAGAGTTTATTCTTACTATAAATTAAGTTACACTAACTACACTTAGCCTAGATAACACTGCTCCTGCTCTCAAAATACACTACATGACCAAACGTATATGGACACCTGCTCGTCAAACATCTCATTCCATAATCATGGGCATTAATATGGAGTTGGTTCCCCCTTTCATGCAATAACAGCATCCACTCTTCTGTGAAGGCTTTCCACTAGATGTTGGACCATTGCTGCAGGGACTTGCTTCCATTCAGCCACAAGAGCATTAGTGAGGTCGGGCACTGATGTTGGGCGATTAGACCTGGCTTGCAGTCAGCGTTCCAATTCATCCCAAAGGTGTTTGATGGGGTTGAGGTCAGGGCTCTGTGCAGGCCAGTCAAGTTCTTCCACAATGATCTCAACAAACCATTTCTGTATGGACCTTGCTTTGTGTACAGGGGCATTGTCATGCTGAAATAGGAAAGGGCCTTCCCCAAAGTTGGAAGCACAGAATCGTCTAGAACGTCCTTGTATGCTGTAGGGTTAAGATTTTCTCCACTAAGGGGTCTAGCCCGAACCATGAAAAACAGCCCCAGACCATTATTCCCCCTCCACCAAACTTTACAGTTGGCACTATGCATTTGGGCAGGTAGCGTTCTCCTGGCATCCGCCAAATCCAGATTTGTCCTTCGGACTGCCAGATATTGAAGAGTGATTCATCACTCCAGAGAACGCATTTCCGATGCTCCAGAGTCCAATGGCGGCAAGCTGTACACCACTCCAGCCGACGCTTGGCATTGGCCATTTTGATCTCAGGCTTGTGTGCGGCTGCTCGGCCATAGAAACCCATTTCATGAAGCTCCCGACTAACAGTTCTGCTGACGTTGCTACCAGAGGCAGTTTGGGACTCGGTAGTGAGGGTTGTAACCGAGGACAGACGATTTTTACGCTCTACACACTTCAGCACTCTACGGGCACGTTCTGTGAGCTTGTGTGGCCTACCATTTCACGGCTGAGCTGGTGTTGCTCCTAGACATTTCCACTTCACAATAACAGCACTTACAGTTTACCGGGGCAGTTCGAGCAGGGCAGAAATTTGAAGAACTGAGTTGTTGGAAAGGTGGCATCCTATGACGGTGCCATGTTGAAAGTGACTGAGCTCTTCAGTAAGTCCATTCTACTGGGAATATTTGTCTATGGAGATTGCATGGATGTGTGCTTGAATTTATACACCTCTCAGCAACGGGTGGGGCTGAAATAGCCGAATCCACTAATTTGAAGGGTTGTCGACATACTTTTTACAAAGCATGTAATTTTTATCATAGGTATACTTCAACTGTGAGAGACGGAATCTAAAACAAAAATCCAGAAAATCACATTGCATGATTTTTAAGTAATTCATTTGCATTTTATTGCATGACATAAGTATTTGATCACCTACCAACCAGTAAGAATTCCGGCTCTCACAGACCTGTTAGGTTTTCTTTAAGAAGCCCTCCTGTTCTCCACTCATTACCTGTATTAACAGCACCTGTTTGAACTCGTTACCTGTATAAAAGACACCTGTCCACACACTCAATCACAGACTCCAACCTCTCCACAATGGCCAAGAACAGAGAGGGTGTAAGGACATTAGGGATACAATTGTAGACCTGCACAAGGCTGGGATGGGCTACAGGACAATAGGCAAGCAGCTTGGTGAGAAGGCAACAACTGTTGGACCAATTATTAGAAAATGGAAGAAGTTCAAGTTGACGGTCAATCACCTTCGTTCTGGGGCTCCATGCAAGATCGATCTCACCTTGTGGGGCATCAATGATCATGAGGAAGGTGAGGGATCAGCCCAGAACTACACGGCAGGACCTGGTCAATGACCTGAAGAGAGCTGGGATCACAGTCTCAAAGAAAACCATTAGTAACACACTACGCCGTCATGGATTAAAATCCACGCAAGGTCCCCCTGCTCAAGCCAGCGCATGTCCAGACCCGTCTGAAGTTTGCCAATGACCATCTGGATGATCCAGAGGAGGAATGGGAGAAGGTCTAAACTCCACTCGCCGTGTTTGGCGGAAGAAGAAGGATGAGTACAGCCCCAAGAACACCATTCCAACTGTGAAGCATGGAGGTGGAAACATCATTCTTTGGGGATGCTTTTCTGCAAAGGGGACAGGACGACTGCACCGTATTGAGGGGAGGATGGAGGGGGCCATGTATCGTGAGATCTTGGCCAACAACCTCCTTCCCTCAGTAAGAGCATTGACGATGGGTCGTGGCTGGGTCTTCCAGCATGACAACGACCCGAAACACACAGCCAGGGCAACTAAGGAGTGGCTCCGTAAGAAGCCTCTCAAGGTCCTGGAGTGGCCTAGCCAGTCTCCAGACCTGAACCCAATAGAACATATTTGGAGGGAGCTGAAAGTCCGTATTGCCCAGCGGCAGCCCCGAAACCTGAAGGATCTGGAGAAGGTCTGTATGGAGGAGTGGGCCAAAATCCCTGCTGCAGTGTGTGCAAACCTGGTCAAGAACTACAGGAAACGTATGATCTCTGTAATTGCAAACAAAGGTTTCTGTACCAAATATTAAGTTCTGCTTTTCTGATGTATCAAATACTTATGTCATGCAATAAACTGCAAATGAATTACTTAACAATCATACAATGTGATTTTCTGGATTTTTGTTTTAGATTCCGTCTCTCACAGTTGAAGTGTACCTTTGATAAAAATTAGACTTCTACATGCTTTGTAAGTAGGAAAAATCGGCAAAATCGGCCGTGTATCAAATACTTGTTCTCCCCACTGTATATGTGTGTGTTCCCCAATATGTGCAGCATGTACATAGTGTGTTCCTCAATATGTCCTTGTTTTTGAAAGAAAAAACATTTTTTTTGTCCATTAAACCTGTAATCGAACCCACAAATGCTAATGCTCCAGATATTCAGAGTCTAAAGAAGGCCAGTTTTAGCTTCTTTAATCAGAACAACAGTTTTCAGCTGTGCTAACATAATTGCAAAAGTGTTTTCTTATGATCAATTATCCTTTTAAAATGATAAACTTGGATAGGCTAACACAACGTGCCATTGGAACACAGGAGTGATGGTTGCTGATAATGCTGTATGCCTATGTAGATGTTCCATTAAAATCAGTCGTTTCCAGCTACGATAGTCATTTACAACATTAACAATGTCTACACTGTATTTCTGATCAATTTTATGTTATTTTAATGAACAAAAAAAAGTGATTTTCTTTAAAAAACAAAGACATTTCTAAGTGACCCCAATCTTTTGAACGGTAGTGTATATATAGTGTTCCCCAATATGTGCAGCATGTACATATAGTGTGTTCCTCAATATGTGCAGTTGAAGTCGGAAGTTTACATACACTTAGCTTGGAGTCATTAAAACTCGTTTTTCAACCACTCCACAAATTTCTTGTTAACAAACTATAGTTTTGGCAAGTCGGTTAGGACATCTACTTTGTGCATGACACAAGTCAATGTTTACAGACATATTTCACTTATAATTCACTATCACAATTCCAGTGGGTCAGAAGTTTACATACACTAAGTTGACTGCCTTTAAACAGCTTGGAAAATTCCAGAAAATTATGTCATGGCTTTAGAAGCTTCTGATAGGCTAACTGACATAATTTGAGTCAATTGGAGGTTTAACTGTGGATGTATTTCAAGGCCTACCTTCAAACTCAAAATCAAAAGAAATCAACCAAGACCTCAGAAAATAAATTGTAGACCTCCACAAGTCTGGTTCATCCTTGTCTGGTTCATCCAAACACCTGAAGGTACCATGTTCATCTGTACAAACAATAGTACACAAGTATAAACACCATGGGAACACGCAGCCGTCATACCGCTCAGGAAGGAGACGATTCTGTCTCCTAGAGATTAATGTACTTTGGTGCGAAAAGTGCAAATTGATCCCAGAACAGCAAAGGACCTTGTGAAGATACTGGAGGAATCTGGTACAAAAGTATCTATATCCACAGAAAAAAAGAGTCCTATATCGACATAACCTGAAAGGCCACTCAGCAAGGAAGAAGCCACTGCTCCAAAATTGCCATAAAAAAGCCAGTCTACGGTTTGCAGCTGCACATGGGGACAAAGATCGTACTTTTTGGAGAAATGTCCTCTGGTCTGATAAAACAAAACTGTTTGGCCATAAATGACCATCATTATGTTTGGAGGAAAAAGTTGGAGGCTTGCAAGCCGAAGAACACCATCCCAACCATGAAGCACGGGGGTGGCAGCATCATGTTGTGGGGGTACTTTGCTGCAGGAGGGACTGGTGCACTTCACAAAATAGATGGCATGATGAAGTAGAAAAATTATGTGGATATATTGAAGCAACATCTTAAGATGTCCTTAAGCCATGTTGCCACAACTTTGGAAGTATGCTTGGGGTCATTGTCCATTTGGAAGACCCATTGGCGACCAAGCTTTAACTTCCTGACTGATAACAAACTCAAGGTATTGGAGTGGCCATCACAAAGCCCTGACCTCAATCCTAAAGAAAATTTGTGGGCAGAACTGAAAAGGCGTGTGCGAGCAAGGAGGCCTACAAACCTGACTCAGTTACACCAGCTCTGTCAGGAGGAAGTGTATTTGAAGTGTACCTATGATAAAAAGTACAGACCTCTACATGCTTTGTAAGTAGGAAAACCTGCAAAATCGGCAGTGTATCAAATACGTGTTCTCCCCACTGTATATATAGTATGTGTGGCATGTCTATATAAATACGTCGGCATGTCTATATAATACGTGCAGCATGTCTATATAGTATGTGTGGCATGTCTATATAATACGTGCAGCATGTCTATATAGTATGTGTGGCATGTCTATATAATACGTGCAGCATGTCTATATAATACGTGTGGCATGTCTATATAGTATGTGTGGCATGTCTATATAATACGTGCAGCATGTCTATATAATACGTGCAGCATGTCTATATAGTATGTGTGGCATGTCTATATAATACGTGCAGCATGTCTATATAATACGTGTGGCATGTCTATATAATACGTGCAGCATGTCTATATAATACGTGTGGCATGTCTATATAATACGTTGGCATGTCTATATAATACGTGCAGCATGTCTATATAGTATGTGTGGCATGTCTATATAATACGTGCAGCATGTCTATATAATACGTGTGGCATGTCTATATAATACGTGTGGCATGTCTATATAATATGTGTGGCATGTCTATATAATACGTGCAGCATGTCTATATAATATGTGTGGCATGTCTATATAATACGTGCAGCATGTCTATATAATACGTGCGGCATGTCTATATAATATGTGTGGCATGTCTATATAATACGTGCAGCATGTCTATATAATACGTCGGCATGTCTATATAATACGTGCAGCATGTCTATATAGTATGTGTGGCATGTCTATATAATACGTGCAGCATGTCTATATAGTATGTGTGGCATGTCTATATAATATGTGTGGCATGTCTATATAATACGTGCGGCATGTCTTTATAATACGTGCGGCATGTCTATATAATACGTGCGGCATGTCTATATAATACGTGCGGCATGTCTATATAATACGTGCGGCATGTCTTTATAATACGTGCGGCATGTCTTTATAATACGTGCGGCATGTCTATATAATACGTGCGGCATGTCTATATAATACGTGCGGCATGTCTATATAATACGTGCAGCATGTCTTTATAGTATGTGTGGCATGTCTATATAATATGTGTGGCATGTCTATATAATATGTGTGGCATGTCTATATAATATGTGTGGCATGTCTATATAATATGTGTGGCATGTCTATATAATATGTGTGGCATGTCTATATAATATGTGTGGCATGTCTATATAATATGTGTGGCATGTCTATATAATATGTGTGGCATGTCTATATAATATGTGTGGCATGTCTATATAATATGTGCAGCATGTCTATATAGTATGTGTGGCATGTCTATATAATATGTGTGGCATGTCTATATAATATGTGCAGCATGTCTATATAGTATGTGTGGCATGTCTATATAATACGTGCAGCATGTCTATATAATACGTGCAGCATGTCTTTATAGTATGTGCAGCATGTATATATAATACGTGCAGCATGTCTATATAATACGTGGGCATGTCTATATAATACGTGCGGCATGTCTATATAATACGTGCGGCATGTCTTTATAATACGTGGGCATGTCTATATAATACGTGCGGCATGTCTATATAATACGTGCGGCATGTCTTTATAATACGTGCGGCATGTCTATATAATACGTGCAGCATGTATATATAATACGTGCAGCATGTATATATAATACGTGCAGCATGTCTTTATAATACGTGCAGCATGTCTATATAATACGTGCAGCATGTCTTTATAGTATGTGCAGCATGTCTTTATAGTATGTGCAGCATGTATATATAATACGTGCAGCATGTCTATATAATACGTGGGCATGTCTATATAATACGTGCGGCATGTCTATATAATACGTGCAGCATGTCTTTATAGTATGTGCAGCATGTATATATAATACGTGCAGCATGTCTATATAATACGTGCGGCATGTCTATATAATACGTGCAGCATGTCTTTATAATACGTGCAGCATGTCTATATAATACGTGCAGCATGTCTTTATAATACGTGCAGCATGTCTTTATAGTATGTGCAGCATGTCTTTATAGTATGTGCAGCATGTATATATAATACGTGCAGCATGTCTATATAATACGTGGGCATGTCTATATAATACGTGCGGCATGTCTATATAATACGTGCAGCATGTCTTTATAGTATGTGCAGCATGTATATATAATACGTGCAGCATGTCTATATAATACGTGCGGCATGTCTATATAATACGTGCAGCATGTCTATATAATACGTGCAGCATGTCTATATAATACGTGCAGCATGTCTATATAATACGTGCAGCATGTCTTTATAATACGTGCAGCATGTCTTTATAGTATGTGCAGCATGTATATATAGTATGTGCAGCATGTATGCCTGAAAGCTGTACAACAGATACAACAGTTTATCCACATGTATAATTGCATCCCAAATGGCACCCTATTCCATACATACAGTAGTGCACAAATGTTGTGTCCTCGTCAGAATTAGTGCACTACATAGGGGATAGGGTGTACCATTAGCATGCTCCGTGTTCTGCTGACTAAGATTACAGAACATTGAGTACAGGTTCTGGCCTTAACCCTGAGCGTACACTACATCACCTCCATATGTTCTCTAGGTGGGAGCTGAACGCCAAACACAGGGGCTGTTGTGGGAAGCAGGCAACCCCCCCACACACAGGCTTACAGTAATGCTTGGCACATGACATAAGACTATTCTGAGGCTCAGCTTGTGTAGTAGCAGGGATAATCATGTTTACTACAGAATATGAAGACTGAATAATGAAGGTCACAACAGCATCTCATATATAACCACGGGCAGAGATGATAAGATAACCGACAGGTTGTCTAAATTCATGTCAATGTTATCTTTGTAAGAGCGTAATTTTTACATCTGGAAAGAGGTAACTAGACTGCTCTGTGTGTGTGTGTGTGTGTACTTTAAATACCTTTGAAACACGTGACAAAGTTTTTCACTTTAGTGTCATCAAGGAACAGCTGTGGTAAAAACAGAAGTTTAGTTAGCTGATCACTGCAACGAAACAATTCACTATTTAGTTGTATTTTTTGTGTAAGACATTCACCTGCCCTTGGTGGTCAATGTAGTAGAAGTATTCCCGAATGCGCGGTTCGGGGCTCTGGCCTTGTATGTAGGTGACGTTAGTACGTGTACCAAACTGGGTTACAAACCGCACTACACTGAGGTACCGCAACACCCTCTGCCCACTGTTGACAACCACAGCCCCGCACAACATGCTGAAACGACCCGGGAGAACGATTGGACTTTTGTTCAACTATGATCAGTGTCCTCCGTGCAGCGTCAAAAACATGGCACATACAACCGATGTACAGACTTCAAACGTGAGTGGAAATATTTTAGCTGACCTGTCTGTATCCAACTGATAACGTGATGTTATGAAGCTTTGGTAGCTTACTACCGGAAGCGCAGCTTTCTATGACGGTCGGACAAATCCCTTTCATAAAGCCAGCTACTGCCACCAAGTGGATACATTAAGAAATACACATAATACATTGTTACAAAAATACCTACTGTACTTTCAGGAACTAAGTATCTGTTTTTCATTTTCTCCCGAGCCTTTAAATATGTAAATTTACAAATGCATACTGCTGGATTCATTGCGAGAAAATAAACCATTTAAATATAGGCTATTGAAAGTGTTTATTACAGGACCCACAAGTGCATAATTGTCCTACAGGCCTAAGTGAACTCCCTGTCTCTATTCCATGAAGATTGGTCTACACAGCATGGCTACATGAATACCAAAAAGGCCAACTTCATACCACCAATAAATCTAATGATAAGAGTCATACTTTTAATATAACACTATACAGGCAATTCAGTGATAACAGTGGCGCAGTGTGCCCTTAAAACAAATCTTGACAATTGTCATTGAAATTCAACCGCACGGTAGGCCTATGCATACAAACGACCTCATCTTCTCATATAAGACATTCCAAGGGTTGAATTAATGGAGAGTCAAAGCAACATTCTGGACATCAAATCAGAAGCTTCTTTCGCGGAGATGGGACGAAGTAGACAAAGCGGCCGATTCAGACGTACTAGTCATTGCTTGGTCAGAGACAAATTCCGTGTTAAAAACAACTGAAAACTCGGAAAAAAACGACTGAAAAATAGATTTGAACGGTCATCAATCTCGGAATTTCAACTCGAACCACTTGCTGGAGCTCCGACTTTACAACCTGAAGATCATGATTTGACCACGTTTTTTCCCGAGTTCCCAGTTGTTTTCAACGCGGCAAGAGTCCCCAAGGCTATCATTGTCAACAACCATCATAAACACACTGCTGACGAGACGCCATTCTACTTTACTGTCTCCTCCATAGACATTAAAACTCTCATCATACAGTTTCTTCTCCTCCACCTGTCTTATTCGAGCGAGAGGTTTCCGCCTTTACTTCTTCTCTGGGGGGTGGAGTCGGTCACCTGAACAACAAGGTAGGACATATTTCTTGGGTGAGCGAACTGTGATCTCCACAAAAATGTTTACATTTTCGGATTCATAGTTCACCAAACGGAATCACCTCAACTGCCAGTAAGTTTTTGTTTTTCGATTGATATAGCATACAGCCTTGTGTCCCCCTTTATGGTAGTTTGGTTACTTACAGTTGAAACAGTTCAGAGCGTAAATGGCTGTGGTCTCAGAGAATCATACGTTGTTGAGACTTATGAAATGTTTTTACTTTCATGCCTAATCAGAATCACAGGCTACAGCCATTCTATTTCACGCATTTTCTTTTTACACAATCTGTGATTTACCACTGTGTTCAAAGGTCGGGGTTGTATGGCGCGTTTATGACACATTGGGTGTTTTTCCGTGCAGTTATGAGCCAGCCGCACAGAGGGCAAAGGGGGAGAAACGGTGGTCTCCACGAGCATCGGGAACACAGGCCACGACGTGAGCTGCAGCACAATGCTAGACAACCATCAAGCGACAGGTGTGTTCACAGGATGTTCACACGCAGTCACTAGGCATCTATGGTGACAGACTGCATGATGTAGCCTGTCTGCCACCCCTAAGAGCTGGTTGTAGGAGAGAGAAGCACTTCAACCCTCTCTCTCCCCCTCAGGTCCTCTTCTCAGCCTCCATATTACAGGGACTCCACACCCCCTCTTAAACATGTGCGGCACCAAGAAGCCCCAGGAGAGGATCATAATGGGTCCAAATGCACCAATATCTGCTCTAGGAGAGGTATGTAATGTTAGTGTCTTAGATTGGGACAGAGAGTAGAGAGAAACAATTGGGTGGAGAAAGTGAGTCACAATAGACAGTCGGTCATACCTGTGACGAGGAAGTAATTGCCTGTGTGGTTAGCTGAACACTGCATCACACACAAACACAGTCAGTCATAGTGTCAGGATTTAGTTTCCCTCTCTTCACCTAAACTACGCCTACACCCGCCCAGCGATACTACTACCCCTGGACATACTTCTCCCTCTCCTAATACTGGTCAGACCGGTTCTCACCCAAGCTAGTAAAACTGCATTTTACTCGCGTTGCTGTTTTAACACGCACACACCACCTGTTGCTTTGATTTGAGCAGAGAAATGTGATCAGTTGATTATGGGATAAATATAAAGGAAGTCACACTAATTATGCTCCCAAACATTTAATGAAGAAGTCCATATTATGGCAAGAACAGCTCAAATAAGCAAAGAGAAATGACAGTCCATCATTACTTTAAGACATGAAGGTGAGTCAATCTGGAAAAGTGCAGTCGCAAAAACCATCAAGCTCGATGGCTCTAATGAGGACCACCGCAGGGAAGGAAGACCCAGTTCTCTGCTGCAGAGGATACGTTCATTAGTTACCAGCCTCAGAAATTGCAGCCCAAATAAATGCTTCAGAGTTCAAGTAACAGGCACATCTCAACATCAACTGTTCAGAGGAGACTGTGAATCAGGCCTTCGTGGTCGAATTGCTGCAAAGAAACCACTACTAAAGGACACCAATAAGAAGAAGAGACTTGCTTGGGACAAGAAACACGAGCAATGGACATTAGACAGGTAGAAATCTGTCTTTGGTCTGAGTCCAAATTTGAGATTTTTGGTGTCTGTGAGACGCAGAGTAGGTGAATGGATGATCTTTGCATGTGTCGTTCCCACTGTTAAGCATAGAGGAGATGGTGTGATGGTTCTTTGCTGGTGACACTGTCAGTTATTTATTTATTTAAAATGTAAGGCACACTTAACCAGCATGGCTACCACAGCATTCTGCAGTGATACACCATCCCATCTGGTTTGCGCTTAGTGGGACTATCAATTGTTTTTCAACAGGACAATGACCCAAAACACACCTCCAGGCTGTGTAAGGGCTATTTGATCAAGAAGGAGAGTGATGGAATGCTGCATCAGATGACCTGGACTCCACAATCATCTGAACTCAACCCAATTGAGATGGTTTGGGATGAGTTGGACCGCAGAGTGAAGGAAACAAGTGTTCAGCATATGTAAGAACTCCTTCAAAACTTTTGGAAAAGCATTCCAGGTGAAGCTGGTTGAGAGAAAGCTTTGCACACGCTTGGCAATCAAGGCAAAGGGTGGCTACTTTGAAGAATCTCAAATCTAAAACATTTTGTTTTGTTTAACACTTTTTGGTTACTACATGATTCTATGTGTGTTACTTAAGTTTGTCTTCACTATTATTCTACAATCTAGAAAAGAAAAACCCTTGAATGAGTTGGTGTCAACTTTTGACTGGTGCTGTACATGTGACTAAATAAAAAATCTAATCTATAGGTATCGTGTTGATCTGTTCAGTCCTGACCAATGCCCTGGTCCTGATCTGTGTGGTGGCAGCTCAGATGGTGATGTCAGGCATGTCTGCTATGGGTGGCCTGGCGGGAGGCAGCTTCAACCTTAACACTAACATCCCCTTCGAGGGCCAAGAGCTGCAACAGGTACAAGACAGAAACAAGTGTTGTGTCCCAAATAGTACCCTATTCCTTATATGGTCCACTACTTTGAGGGTTCTGGTCAAAAGTAGTGCACTATATAGGGAATAGGGTACCATTTGGGATGTAATCATGGATTTCAAAGATCCTTTGTCATAACACGGTACATTCTATCATAGCATCTACACAAGACAGTTGTCTACATTCCCTGTTATGAAGACCCCACCCTAACACCGTACTTGATTGCAGGTGAGAGACCTGGACATGCAGTACAGCCAGATGAGAGCTCCGGGAATCTACGGGGGCGTGGCATTTGCCCTAGTCTTCGGTGTTGTCTCCCTCTTGTTCGTGGTCTCCGGGAACAAGCCCGCTCACCTGCTGGGCCAGAAGCTGCTGATGGGAGCATTGGTGTTCCAGGGTTTGGGAGCAGTACTCTACGTGGTGGCGGTGGGGTTGTACCTCCACTTTGTCATCCAGGTAAACAGTACAGACGTGTGTAAGAGAAGGGAGAGGCTGTACGCACGTTCAGGTTTAACCTGGATGAACTGTGATGTGGGAGGGGCAGACGCGGCCGTGGCTTTGTTTGGGCTGATCACTGCGATACTCTACACTGCCGGTACGGTGCTTACGTTCCACACGGTGCGCTGGGTCAGGGGCTACCTGAAGGATCGCAGGCTACACGAGGAGAGAGATAGACGCCCCCCTACTGCCAGCTCCCACCCCCATAGGGCACCACTACGGTCTGATACCGCTCTGTGACGGCGACGCAGGTTGAGCCCCAAATGGCACCCTATTCTCTATAGAGTGCACTACTTTTGATAGGGCTCTGGTCACAATAAATAGATTGTAGGAAATCGGGTGCCATTTCGGACGACACCACAGATGAAACCCGGAAGGGACCAAAGTGCTTTTTCACTCGATCCCTTTTCATTAAAACTGTCTGTCCATTTTTGACAGTAATGGGACTTGCAACTACCCACTGGGCAAAGATGGCAGTTCAACATCTAGTTTTGATTTACTTTTGAGTTGTCAACAGTTAAATCAACAAAAATGTGAACCATTTAGTTTTAAAGTAGGGTGGAAAAAAGACATCTCCCTAACTTTTTGCAAATCCAGTAAGTTTGATGTTGATTCCAATATCATCACCTTGAATGTTTTGTTGAAATGACATGGAAAACAATGTTGATTCACCCAGTTTGTGCCCAGTGGGTAAGACATTTGCTCTGTAAACTTCTGTAAAGCATGGATTTGATATTAATTCCTTTTTAACTGCAACATGAATGACCCACTGATCTCACAGACTGGTCTTGTTATTCATCAATAAAACTTTTGTATGTGTGTGTGTGTGTGTATATATAGAGGTTGCATGTAAATAAACCTTTACATTTATCTGCTACTCAAGCTTGATTATTTTGTATTTTCTAGTAAAACTCAAACCTTTGGCTTTACAATACAATACAATACATGCCATGATGCCACCATGTCAGACTGGCTAACATTTCAGAGGTGTGAATCAGTTATCCTGCTCTATATAACCACTTCACCCCCTCCCCAGTCCTGTCCCTGTTACGGGGCCACTTTGAAGGTCGAGAATGACTGAACAACAAATCACCTGGCATAATAAATAACTACTCATTATTATTTGTAGATCAGCCAATGTACCCATGATACATTACGGTTTTGATGCTCTTGAACATGGCCACCATCTCTCCGACAGTGTCCCCAGGCAGCATAGCTATGACATTACAATGGATCTTCTTTGCACTGATGTCACAATGAATCACTCAGAATTTTTGGTGCGTTCAAAACAACTGGGAACTCAGAAAATACGAGCTCAAGATGTAGGTAAAGGCTCCACTCCCCCCGAAGTCTGAGAATACCGAGTCCCAGTTGTTTTGAACGCTGCAATTCTGCTGTGAAGTAACAATCTGTCTTTAGGACATCATACACAACATTCTGCAATGTTAGGTAATGGGGACTGGAACAATGGTATCACAATTGCACCTGCAGCCTTGACCTCAATGGAATATGACATTGAGTGGAGTTGGTTGCATCACAGACATTCCAAGCAGTGTGGAAGTAATAATAAATCATACATTTTAGTTTAAGCTCTTTTTCCAAGACACCCAAAGTCACTTTACAGTGATTGCACTGCAGTCTTCTTTTCACACACACACCATCACTGCTGCCCCTTCCTATGGTTCGTACGAGGCTATCCCCTTCCCACCTCTCACAAAACAAGCTAACAACCTTATGATTATTTGAAAATGTAGATTTATTATAGAAAAAGTAGCTTTCCTGTGTGATTAGCTTAGATAGAACAATGCCTTTGTTGAAGTGAGTTCATTAGATCACATAGGCCCCACACATTCATTGAGCTGCGTAATACCAGTATTCCCCCCCTTTCCAGTGTTCTCCCCAGTCCTTATAATTCTACCTATGCCTCCCCATCCATCTCTCCCTCCCTCCTTTCCTCAGACATCTGGTTGTGTCAACAATCTTCTGAAATAAAAAAAAGTATTTTCTCTTAGAGAAGATTAGTACACGTCAATTATTAGGTCACACGTAAGAGTATGCAACTCCTAGGATTTAGTTTCTCTCTCAGCATCAGTCTACTTTAGAGGCCTACAGGCAACCATACACAGGCTGTGTCCCAAATAGCAACCAATTCCCTATATAGTGAACTACTTTTGACCAGGGCTCTGCAATAGGGAATAGGGTACCATTAGGGAGGGAGCCACAGTCAGGCTGCCTTGCTGGCTGGCAGAAAGAAAACAGCTCTCTAGCAATAATAGTTCAGTCAGTCTAGCAGAATGTATCATTCAGCTTTATAATAGTTCAGTCAGTCTAGCAGAATGTATCATTCAGCTTTATAATAGTTCAGTCAGTCTAGCAGAATGTATCATTCAGCTTTATAATAGTTCAGTCAGTCTAGCAGAATGTATCATTCAGCTTTATAATAGTTCAGTCAGTCTAGCAGAATGTATCATTCAGCTTTATAATAGTTCAGTCAGTCTAGCAGAATGTATCATTCAGCTTTATAATAGTTCAGTCAGTCTAGCAGAATGTATCATTCAGCTTTATAATAGTTCAGTCAGTCTAGCAGAATGTATCATTCAGCTTTTTAATAGTTCAGTCAGTCTAGCAGAATGTATCATTCAGCTTTATAATAGTTCAGTCAGTCTAGCAGAATGTATCATTCAGCTTTATAATAGTTCAGTCAGTCTAGCAGAATGTATCATTCAGCTTTATAATAGTTCAGTCAGTCTAGCAGAATGCATCATTCAGCTTTATAATAGTTCAGTCAGTCTAGCAGAATGTATCATTCAGCTTTATAATAGTTCAGTCAGTCTAGCAGAATGTATCATTCAGCTTTATAATAGTTCAGTCAGTCTAGCAGAATGTATCATTCAGCTTTATAATAGTTCAGTCAGTCTAGCAGAATGTATCATTCAGCTTTATAATAGTTCAGTCAGTCTAGCAGAATGTATCATTCAGCTTTATAATAGTTCAGTCAGTCTAGCAGAATGTATCATTCAGCTTTATAATAGTTCAGTCAGTCTAGCAGAATGTATCATTCAGCTTTATAATAGTTCAGTCAGTCTAGCAGAATGTATCATTCAGCTTTATAATAGTTCAGTCAGTCTAGCAGAATGTATCATTCAGCTTTATAATAGTTCAGTCAGTCTAGCAGAATGTATCATTCAGCTTTATAATAGTTCAAATAAAAGTCTCTGCATAAAAAAAGTGCTTAATCAATTCCTTCATTCATCACAAAATATGATAAAAAATGAATTAATTAACTTGAACATTGTGAAGCAAGTAAATAATGCCTGTGTTTATAAAAATGCATTGTATTTCCTGGGGTCATATAGTTAGGAATATAAAATGATAACAGAATAAAACAAGTATTGCTGGCCATTAGCAGGTATGAGGCATCTTCAGGAGGGTCGGTGTGTTTCGGGAGGGACTGTGCATGTTTCCCCCGTAACTCCTCAACCTCTGATCCCATTCATTGGGATATTGAACAGCGTGTCATTTGGGACACACCCATACGGGAACTCATCTCCAGACATTCTATACATCGGCGTAGCAGGGATTCTTCACAGGTGCGGTCTAATGTGCTGTGAAGGGGTTGTAACAGAACGGTCTGGTGAGCTAGAAGGGCGTGACGTAGTATTCTGCTGCAGGCGGTGACTGTGGGTGTGTCTGGTGGCCCTGGGGGTGTGTCTGACTCTGCTCCTGTTGTTGTTTCATGATCTCCCGGATCTCCTCCTCCAGCTCGGGAGGAATGACGAGCTTGTCGTCAGGGTCCGGCTGGGCCGGAGCGTTGAAGTAACCTCCTTGCTTCCTGACGGGAGCGTCGCCCACCTCCTCTATCACATCCTGGCTCCGCCCCTGACACGCCACCGAGCCGTTACCCCGCCCCTTACGCCCCAGAGTCCCACCCAGAGTCCTACTGGCCGAGCTAGAGCCTGAGCCTGAGCCCGCACCTAACTGCACCTCTCCACCAATCACACACAACCCTGCTCCAGTCTCTCCAGGCCCCACCTCCTGTCCCTGAACAGTGTGTTTGGGTGTTACAGTGTCTGTCTCTACAGCCCTCAGCTCCTCTTCTACTACAGGGTCAGGGCTAGTCTCAGGGTCAGGGCTGGGCTGATGGTAAGGAAACGGATAAGGGGGGGACGAGGGTGGGGTGGGGGCTGACTGGCAGGAGGGTGGAGGTAAAGGCTCAGGCTGCTGTGTGACAGAGGTGTTAGGGTGTGTGTGCAGGTCAGGGCTGGGGTGTGTGTGCGGGTCAGGGCTGGGGTGTGTGTGCGGGTCAGGGCTGGGGTGTGGGTCAGGGTGTGTGTGTGGGTCAGGCTCAAGGTGGGTGTGTGGGTCAGGGTGTGTGTGGGGTATTGGTATAGAGCTGGCCCGTGCTCTCAGACAGTGTATGTCAGCCTCCACCTCCACTCTGCTCCCATTAGAGAACACCCCAGCTATAGGCTCCTCATCCTCACTGTCCAGCCCATTGTCAGACAGAGCCCCCGAGTACTGCCTCTGGAACGATGCTCTTCCACCTCCATACACCCCCGCTCCCCGCCCCAGCACCCCCCCGCGACCCCCCAGGGCCACGCCCTTCTCCGTCTGATTGGCTGGCTCGTCCGATGACGCCGTCGACCCCACCTCACTGCTCATCTCTGACGTGCTGACCTCACTGCTGACCTCACTTCCTGTCCCCATCACCGGAGGCGGTAATGGTAGAGTTCCATCTGCTGAGCCGTAGCCGGGGTGGTGGTGTGTGTTACCAGCAGTGTGGGTGTGCTGCGTTTCCAGGCCGGGGCTGGGTGGGGGTGGTGGGGGCTCACAGCAGCAGCAGTCTTCAGTGATACTCAGCTGCACCACCACAGCACACAGACTGTCAGGACAGCCGTAGCCCTGCGCCAGCGTGCACAGCTTCTTGGCTGCTGCTAGGGAGTCTGGGACATTACGCACTGCCTCCACAGCCTCGCAGGTGGACATGGTATCCCACAAGCCCCGGCTGGCCAGGATGAAGAACTCATCCTGCGGGGTGAGGGTTACCGTGGAGATGTGGGGTCGTGGGGTCACGGCGGGACACAGGAAGGAGTAGCCCATGATCCTGGTGGAGTCCGTCACTCCGTTCACTTTGTTGTCCTGAGGGGAGGGGGGGGGGGGGTTAGGACCTCTCAACAGACTCACAGACAAAGACATACAAACAGTACAGTGTGTGTGTACCTCAGTGATGATAGCATGGTGTTGGCGTGCTCTTTGGTACTCTGCCTGCTGTCTGACGGTGTGTGTGGTGGAGAGAGGGAGGGCCTTGCCATCACGACACAGAACTGCTTGACACCTTCCCACGTTAGCCGCTGTCACCGTGAAACAGCCCCCACCGCCACGGTCGCTTGGGGCAACGAGGCCATGACGGATGTGGCAGAGGGCCGCGGACCCTCCCAGCCTCTGTCCTGCCGTGCCCAACTTCCTGTTATAACAACAACAACATGAGATGAACAGGAGTTCTTGTGTGTGCACATGTGTTTGAGAAAGAAACTGTGTGTGCATCTGGGAGAGAGACCATGTGTGTACCTCTGCATGGTGAGGAAGGTGTTGGTCATATAGTCCTCTTGGTTCTTGCTCTTGTGCAGTTCCTCGGCCAGCACATCTCCCATGGTGCATTGCAGCAGGTAGGGCACCTCAACGTTCCGGTCTCCGTCAAACACCCCGTACAGAGCCTCCCTGCTTCCACGGAAACTGTCTAACGCCAGGGCTGCTACACACAGTCTGAGAAACACAAACATGTTAGGAATAACACATACACCGACACACACACTGCTGCTATTCCGAAAAGAGAGGCTATCCAGAGATAGACCAACAGAGGAGTGATGGATGGAGAGAGAGATAGAAAGTGTCATGTTTACTGTTAATTTCTGAGCGAGAGAGAGAGAAAGGGAGAGATACAGAGACAGAGTATGTACTGACTTGTTGTTGACCCCAGAGGCCTCTGTGTATCCGTGGCTCCAGACTGCAGGCTCCCCGGGCCCCTCACTGCCACACAAAGAGAAGGGAGATGGGTCCACACGGAAACACCTAATGTTACTGCAGGAGGGAGAGAGAGAAGAAATACATCAGGGAGTTTAAAAATACATTGGGCAAATAACACAAATGTCTAGCAACCCTTCTTAACACCCGCCCGCTTAACCCGGAAACCAGCCGCACCAATGTGTCGGAGGAAACATTTCAACTGACGACCGAAGTCAGCCTGCAGGCGCCTAGCCCGCCACAAGGAGTCGCTAGAGCCAAGTAAAGCAATATCATACGTTTTGCAAATTAGTAATATATTGTACGTTTTGCAAATTCGAAACATACGATAAGAATCGTAATTTGTAACATATCATTCGAAATGGGTGGTGGACATCCACAAATGAATACATACCATACACAATGTAACATATCATACTAAATGGAGTGCCCCTGATTTACATACAGAATAATCCAAAATGCTCTGATACCAGGTTGGTGTGCACATGCATTATGGTGTGTGTGCATTTGACTCTGTGTGTTGTTACTTGAGCAGTTCGAGGCTCCGGTGGTCCAGGTTGAGGCGAGGGTTGCCTGTCAGGTCTAGCTCCTGTAGTTTAGCAGGCAGAGACTCTGGGAGGACTACCTCACACAACTCATTACAGCTCAGATCCACACACTGCAGGAGGGAGAGAGAGAGAGAGAGAGTGAGACCGAGAGGTCAAAGACACGCTGGCCAAGATCAGATGTCAGGGTTATTAATAGTGTGTGTGTTTTCACAGCAATCTCATTAGGGGATTAGGGGATATATTTATGAGATTACAGAGGTTGTGTCCCAAATGGCAGAACCCTATAGACCATGGTTATTCAAAGTCCGGAACCTGCTGGTTGTCTGTTCCAACTGATAATTAATTACACCCACCTGGTGTCCCAGGTCTAAATCAGTCCCTGGTTGGAGGGGAACAATGCAAAAAGGAGAGTAACTGGCTTCAAGGTCTAGAGTTGAGTTTGAGGGACATAGACACATGTCAAAAGGCACTATATTGGGAATAGGGTGTCATATGGGACAAATCCAGAGAAGGGCCTGATATACCCTGGCCTCCATACTTTTCCCTGGTTAATGTGACAGACCCTGGACACTGCTAAACAGGACCGTGTCAACCTCAACCATGAAGTCAGAGTATCAGGAGAGAGTGTGTGTTGTGTCTGTCCTACCTTCATGTTTTGAAGCTGGAGGACCTCAGGGAAGACAGTGATGTGGTTGGAGTGGGCAGAGAGTGTGTGTTGTGTCTGTCCTACCTTCATGTCTTGAAGCTGGAGGACCTCAGGGAAGACAGTGATGTTGTTGGAGTGGGCAGAGAGTGTGTGTTGTGTCTGTCCTACCTTCATGTCTTGAAGCTGGAGGACCTCAGGGAAGACAGTGATGTTGTTGGAGTGGGCAGAGAGTGTGTGCATGTGCCTGCAGCTCAGGATGGTGGTGGGCACCGCTCTCAGCCTGTTCCCACTGAGGTCCAGTTCCTCCAGCTGCTCCAAACGAGCCATCTTACTGCAGTGGCAGTGAGAGAGGGATTTAGATGTTTAGAAAACCTTTATTGGCACCATTTAACTACTGTACATGCATAGCAAACTCAAGTGCCATTAAGTAAAATGTCACTCCATAGCAGTGAAGTTAAAACCAGCCCCCCTCCCAGGAAGAGAGAGAGACAGAGAGATACAGAGAGAGACAGAGAGGGGGTGAGAAAAATAAGGGTTTTCAAACGTGTGTGCACGTCAAGTAAGAAGACAGTAAAAGAGAGAGTGTGTGTGTGTGCACGACATGCTCACGCGTCTGTCCCAGTGTGTGTGTGTGTGTGAGAGAGAGTGTGTGTGTGTGAGAGAGAGAGAGAGAGACCTGGCTGGGAAGGTCTGTAGCTGGTTGTAGGCCAGGTGCAGCACCCTGAGGTGGGCGTGACCAGTCAGCAGAGGGACACTCTTGTCCGTCAGACTGTTATTGGTCAGATACAGCTCCTGCAGGCTGCTGAAGCCCTCCTCTGATAGGCTGGCTGGAGGGAGGCACTCCAGCTTATTGGCTGATGCGTTCAGGTAGCGCAAGCTGTGAGGAAAACCAACAAACAACATTAGTAAGTAGCTAAAGAAGTAGACAGGGAAGGTGTGTGTGTGTCCCAGTATCTGTGTGTGTGTGTGTGTCCTACTGGTGAATGTGCAATCACTGGAGAATAAACTGGATGAGTTCTGTTCGTTATGTTTAATGTTATGTTTCACCGGGACGTGGCTGAACGACGACATGGATAATATACAGTTGACTACCAGCATGTCACATGTGCAACCAGAGACATTTTTATAAAAATTAATAAAACTCTAGACCAACTTTACTCCTCACACAGAAACACGTAACAAAGAACACCCTCACCCTCCATTTGGAAAATCTGACCATAATTCTTTCCTCCTAAATCCTGTTTACAAGCAAAAACTCAAGCAGGAAGTTAAACTACAGGATGCCGATGCTAAACTACAGGACTGTTGTGCTAGCACATCCTGGAATATGTTCTGGGATTCATACGATGGCAGTGAGGAGTATACCACATCAGTCACCGGTTTCATCAATAAGTGCATCAACGATGTCATTGGAATCCATGGATTACAGGCAACATCCGCACTGAGCTAGAGCTGCCACTTTCAATGAGCGGGACATATTCATAAGAAATCCCGCTACGCCCTCTGACGAATCAGCAAAACAGGCAAAATATCAATACAGCACGAAGACTGAATCCAACTACACCGGCTCTGGTGCTTGTCGGATGTGGCAGGGCTTGCAAACTATTATGGATTACAAAGGGAAACCAAGCTGTGAGCTGCCCAGTGATGAGCTAAATGCCCTCTATGCTTGCTTTGAGGCAGGAAACACTGAACCATACATGAGAGCACCAGATGTTCCGGACGACTGTGTGATCATGCTCTCCGTAGCCGATTCCCAAGGCTGCAGGGCCAGACGGACTACCAGGAAGCGAACCAACTAGCAAGTGTCTTCACTGATATTTTTTAACCTCTCCCTGACCGAGTCTGTAATACCTACATGTTTCAAGCAGACCACCTTAGTCCCTGTGCCCAAGAACACCAAGGTAACTTGCGTAAATGACTACCACCATGCAGCACACACGCCATGAAGTGCTTTGAAAGGCTGGTCATTGCTTACAACACCATCATTCCAGAAACCCTAGACCCTGTCTGTCTGTCCCAGTATCTATGCGTGTGTCTGTCCCAGTATCTGTGTGTGAATGTGTGTCTGTCCGAGAATGTGTGTATGTCTGTCCCAGTATGTGTGTATGTGTCCCCCAGTATCTGTGTGTGTGTCCCAGTATCTGTGTGTGTGTGTGTCCCAGTATCGGTGTGTGTGTGTGTCCCAGTATCTGTGTGTGTGTGTGTTCCAGTATCTCTGTGTGTGTGTGTGTGTTCCAGTATCTCTGTGTGTGTGTGTGTGTGTCCGTATCTCTGTGTGTGTGTGTGTGTCCCAATATATCTCTGTGTGTGTGTCCTAATATCTCTCTGTGTGTGTGTGTGTGTCCCAGTATCTCTGTGTGTGTGTGTGTGTGTGTGTCCCAGTATCTGTGTGTGTGTGTGTGTGTGTGTTCCAGTATCTCTGTGTGTGCGTGTGTGTCCCAATATATCTATGTGTGTGTGTCCTAATATCTCTCTCTGTGTGTGTGTGTCCCAGTATCTCTGTGTGTGTGTGTCCCAGTATCTCTGTGTGTGTGTGTCCCAGTATCTCTGTGTGTGTGTGTGTCCCAGTATCTCTGTGTGTGTGTGTGTCCCAGTATCTCTGTGTGTGTGTGTCCCAGTATCTCTGTGTGTGTGTGTCCCAGTATCTCTGTGTGTGTGTGTCCCAGTATCTCTGTGTGTGTGTGTCCCAGTATCTCTGTGTGTGTGTGTCCCAGTATCTCTGTGTGTGTGTGTCCCAGTATCTCTGTGTGTGTGTGTCCCAGTATCTCTGTGTGTGTGCCTCAGTATCTCCTTGTGTGTGTCTCAGTATCTCCGTGTGTGTCCCAGTATATCTGTGTGTGTGTCCCAGTATCTGTGTGTGTGTGTGTGTCCCAGTATCTGTGTGTCCCGTTATCTGTGTGTGTGTGTCCCATTATCGGTGTGTGTGTGTCCCAGTATCTGTGTGTGTGTGTGTGTGTGCCCCAGTATCTGTGTGTGTGTGTGTGTGTCCCAGTATCTCTGTGTGTGTGTCCCAGTATCTCTGTGTGAGTGTCCCAGTATCTCCGTGTGTGTGTCCCAGTATCTGTGTGTGTGTGTGTCCCAGTATCTGTGTGTGTGTGTGTCCCATTATCCGTATGTGTGTGTCCCAGTATCTCTGTGTGTGTGTGCCCCAGTATCTGTGTGTGTGTGTGTGTGTGTCCCAGTATCTGTGTGTCCCATTATCTGTATCTGTGTGTGTGTGTCCCAGTATCTGTGTGTGTCCCAGTATCTCTGTGTGTGTGTCCCAGTATCTGTGTGTGTGTGTGTGTCCCAGTATCTCTATGTGTGTCCCAGTATCTCTGTGTGAGTGTCCCAGTATCTCCGTGTGTGTGTCCCAGTATCTGTGTGTGTGTGTCCCATTATCCGTGTGTGTGTGTCCCAGTATCTCTGTGTGTGCCCCAGTATCTGTGTGTGTGTGTGTGTGTGTGTGTGTGTCCCAGTATCTGTGTGTCCCATTATCTGTATCTGTGTGTGTGTGTGTGTCCCAGTATCTGTGTGTGTGTGTGTTCCAGTATCTCTGTGTGTGTGTGTGTGTTCCAGTATCTCTGTGTGTGTGTGTGTGTGTTCCAGTATCTCTGTTTGTGTGCGTCTTCCAGTATCTCTGTGTGTGTGTGTGTGTTCCAGTATCTCTCTGTGTGTGTGTGTTCCAGTATCTCTGTGTGTGTGTGTTCCAGTATCTCTGTGTGTGTGTGTGTTCCAGTATCTCTGTGTGTGTGTGTTCCAGTATCTTTGTGTGTGTGTGTGTGTCCCAGTATGTGTGTGTGTCCCAGTATGTGTGTGTGCCAGGTCGCAATTGTAAATGAGAACTTGTTCTCAACTTGCCTACCTGGTTAAATAAAGGTAAAATAAATAAAATATGTGTGTGTGTGTGTCCCAGTATATGTGTGTGTGTGTGTGTGTGTCCCAGTATATGTGTGTGTGTGTGTGTGTGTGTCCCAGTATATGTGTGTGTGTGTGTGTCCCAGTATATGTGTGTGTGTGTGTGTCCCAGTATGTGTGTGTGTGTGTGTGTCAAATCGAATCAAATCAAATTTTATTTGTCACATACACATGGTTAGCAGATGTTAATGCGAGTGTAGCGAAATGCTTGTGCTTCTAGTTCCGACAATGCAGTAATAACCAACAAGTAATCTAACTAACAATTCCAAAACTACTGTCTTGTACACAGTGTGAGGGGATAAAGAATATGTACATAAGGATATATGAATGAGTGATGGTACAGAGCAGCATAGGCAGATACAGTAGATTGTATCGAGTACAGTATATACATATGAGATGAGTATGTAAACAAAGTGGCATAGTTAAAGTGGCTAGTGATACATGTATTACATAAGGATACAGTCGATGATATAGAGTACAGTATATACGTATGCCTATGAGATGAATAATGTAGGGTAAGTAACATTATATAAGGTAGCATTGTTTAAAGTGGCTAGTGATATATTTACATCATTTCCCATCAATTCCCATTATTAAAGTGGCTGGAGTTGAGTCAGTGTCAGTGTGTTGGCAGCAGCCACTCAATGTTAGTGGTGGCTGTTTAACAGTCTGATAGCCTTGAGATAGAAGCTGTTTTTCAGTCTCTCGGTCCCAGCTTTGATGCACCTGTACTGACCTCGCCTTCTGGATGATAGCGGGGTGAACAGGCAGT
The DNA here is from genome assembly GCF_045791955.1 of Oncorhynchus clarkii lewisi. Classification (NCBI taxonomy): domain Eukaryota; kingdom Metazoa; phylum Chordata; class Actinopteri; order Salmoniformes; family Salmonidae; genus Oncorhynchus; species Oncorhynchus clarkii. The sequence goes on along the minus strand of NC_092151.1, from coordinate 80,480,387 downwards.
GGCTCGGGTGGTTGATGTCCTTGATGATCTTTATGGCCTTCCTGTGACATCGGGTGGTGTAGGTGTCCTGGAGGGCAGGTAGTTTGCCCCCGGTGATGCGTTGTGCAGACCTCACTACCCTCTGGAGAGCCTTACGGTTGAGGGCGGAGCAGTTGCCGTACCAGGCGGTGATACAGCCCGCCAGGATGCTCTCGATTGTGCATCTGTAGAAGTTTGTGAGTGCTTTTGGTGACAAGCCGAATTTCTTCAGCCTCCTGAGGTTGAAGAGGCGCTGCTGCGCCTTCTTCACAATGCTGTCTGTGTGAGTGGACCAATTCAGTTTGTCTGTGATGTGTATGCCGAGGAACTTAAAACTTGCTACCCTCTCCACTACTGTTCCATCGATGTGGATAGGGGGGTGTTCCCTCTGCTGTTTCCTGAAGTCCACAATCATCTCCTTAGTTTTGTTGACGTTGAGTGTGAGGTTATTTTCCTGACACCACACTCCGAGGGCCCTCACCTCCTCCCTGTAGGCCGTCTCGTCGTTGTTGGTAATCAAGCCTACCACTGTTGTGTCGTCCGCAAACTTGATGATTGAGTTGGAGGCGTGCGTGGCCACGCAGTCGTGGGTGAACAGGGAGTACAGGAGAGGGCTCAGAACGCACCCTTGTGGGGCCCCAGTGTTGAGGATCAGCGGGGAGGAGATGTTGTTGCCTACCCTCACCACCTGGGGGCGGCCCGTCAGGAAGTCCAGTACCCAGTTGCACAGGGCGGGGTCGAGACCCAGGGTCTCGAGCTTGATGACGAGCTTGGAGGGTACTATGGTGTTGAATGCCGAGCTGTAGTCAATGAACAGCATTCTCACATAGGTATTCCTCTTGTCCAGATGGGTTAGGGCAGTGTGCAGTGTGGTTGAGATTGCATCGTCTGTGGACCTATTTGGGCGGTAAGCAAATTGGAGTGGGTCTAGGGTGTCAGGTAGGGTGGAGGTGATATGGTCCTTGACTAGTCTCTCAAAGCACTTCATGATGACGGAAGTGAGTGCTACGGGGCGGTAGTCGTTTAGCTCAGTTACCTTAGCTTTCTTGGGAACAGGAACAATGGTGGCCCTCTTGAAGCATGTGGGAACAGCAGACTGGTATAGGGATTGATTGAATATGTCCGTAAACACACCGGCCAGCTGGTCTGCGCATGCTCTGAGGGCGCGGCTGGGGATGCCGTCTGGGCCTGCAGCCTTGCGAGGGTTAACACGTTTAAATGTCTTACTCACCTCGGCTGCAGTGAAGGAGAGACCGCAAGTTTTCGTTGCAGGCCATGTCAGTGGCACTGTATTGTCCTCAAAGCGGGCAAAAAAGTTATTTAGTCTGCCTGGGAGCAGGACATCCTGGTCCGTGACTGGGCTGGATTTCTTCCTGTAGTCCGTGATTGACTGTAGACCCTGCCACATGCCTCTTGTGTCTGAGCCGTTGAATTGAGATTCTACTTTGTCTCTGTACTGACGCTTAGCTTGTTTGATAGCCTTGCGGAGGGAATAGCTGCACTGTTTGTATTCGGTCATGTTACCAGACACCTTGCCCTGATTAAAAGCAGTGGTTCGCGCTTTCAGTTTCACACGAATGCTGCCATCAATCCACGGTTTCTGGTTAGGGAATGTTTTAATCGTTGCTATGGGAACGACATCTTCAACGCACGTTCTAATGAACTCGCACACCGAATCAGCGTATTCGTCAATGTTGTTGTCTGACGCAATACGAAACATGTCCCAGTCCACGTGATGGAAGCAGTCTTGGAGTGTGGAGTCAGCTTGGTCGGACCAGCGTTGGACAGACCTCAGCGTGGGAGCCTCTTGTTTTAGTTTCTGTCTGTAGGCAGGGATCAACAAAATGGAGTCGTGGTCAGCTTTTCCGAAAGGGGGGCGGGGCAGGGCCTTATATGCGTCGCGGAAGTTAGAGTAACAATGATCCAAGGTCTTTCCACCCCTGGTTGCGCAATCGATATGCTGATAAAATTTGGGGAGTCTTGTTTTCAGATTAGCCTTGTTAAAATCCCCAGCTACAATGAATGCAGCCTCCGGATAAATGGTTTCCAGTTTGCAAAGAGTCAAATAAAGTTCATTCAGAGCCAACGATGTGTCTGCTTGGGGGGGGATATATACGGCTGTGATTATAATCGAAGAGAATTCTCTTGGTAGATAATGCGGTCTACATTTGATTGTGAGGAATTCTAAATCAGGTGAACAGAAGGATTTGAGTTCCTGTATGTTTCTTTCATCACACCATGTCACGTTAGTCATAAGGCATACGCCCCCGCCCCTCTTTTTACCAGAAAGATGTTTTTTCCTGTCTGCGCGATGCGTGGAGAAACCTGTTGGCTGCACCGCTTCGGATAGCGTCTCTCCAGTAAGCCACGTTTCCGTGAAGCAAAGAACGTTACAGTCTCTGATGTCCCTCTGGAATGCTACCCTTGCTCGGATTTCATCAACCTTGTTGTCAAGAGACTGGACATTGGCAAGAAGAATGCAAGGGAATGGTGCACGATGTGCCCGTCTCCAGAGTCTGACCAGAAGACCGCCTCGTTTCCCTCTTTTTTGGAGTCGTTTTTTTGGGTCGCTGCATGGGATCCACTCCGTTGTCCTGTTTGTAAGGCAGAGCACAGGATCCGCGTCGCGAAAAGCGTATTCTTGGTCGTACTGATGGTGAGTTGACGCTGATCTTATATTCAGTAGTTCTTCTCGACTGTATGTGATGAAACCTAAGATGACCTGGGGTACTAATGTAAGAAATAACACGTAAAAAAACAAAAAACTGCATAGTTTCCTAGGAACGCGAAGCGAGGCGGCCATCTCTGTCGGCGCCGGAAGTTGTATCTGTGTGTGTGTGTGTGTGTGTCCCAGTATCTCTGTGTGTGTGTGTGTGTGTGTGTGTGTCCCAGTATCTCTGTGTGTGTCCCAGTATCTGTGTGTGTGTGTGTGTGTGTGTGTGTGTCCCAGTATCTGTGTGTGTGTGTGTCCCAGTATCTGTGTGTGTGTGTGTCCCAGTATCTGTGTGTGTGTGTGTGTGTCCCAGTATCTGTGTGTGTGTGTGTGTGTCCCAGTATCTGTGTGTGTGTGTGTGTCCCAGTATCTGTGTGTGTGTGTGTGTGTGTCCCAGTATCTGTGTGTGTGTGTGTGTGTGTCCCAGTATCTGTGTGTGTGTGTGTGTGTCCCAGTATCTGTGTGTGTGTGTGTGTGTGTGTGTGTGTCCCAGTATCTGTGTGTGTGTGTGTGTGTGTGTGTGTGTGTGTGTCCCAGTATCTGTGTGTGTGTGTGTGTGTGTGTCCCAGTATCTGTGTGTGTGTGTGTGTGTGTGTGTCCCAGTATCTGTGTGTGTGTGTGTGTGTGTGTCCCAGTATCTGTGTGTGTGTGTGTGTGTGTGTGTGTGTGTGTGTGTGTGTGTGTGTCCCAGTATCTGTGTGTGTGTCCCAGTACAGTGCCTTGCGAAAGTATTCGGCCCCCTTGAACTTTGGGACCTTTTGCCACATTTCAGGCTTCAAACATAAAGATATAAAACTGTATTTTTTTGTGAAGAATCAACAACAAGTGGGACACAATCATGAAGTAGAACGACATTTATTGGATATTTCAAACTTTTTTAACAAACCAAAAACTGAAAAATTGGGCGTGCAAAATTATTCAGCCCCCTTAAGTTAATACTTTGTAGCGCCACCTTTTGCTGCGATTACAGCTGTAAGTCGCTTGGGGTATGTCTATCAGTTTTGCACATCGAGAGACTGACATTTTTTCCCATTCCTCCTTGCAAAACAGCTCGAGCTCAGTGAGGTTGGATGGAGAGCATTTGTGAACAGCAGTTTTCAGTTCTTTCCACAGATTCTCGATTGGATTCAGGTCTGGACTTTGACTTGGCCATTCTAACACCTGGATATGTTTATTTTTGAACCATTCCATTGTAGATTTTGCTTTATGTTTTGGATCATTGTCTTGTTGGAAGACAAATCTCCGTCCCAGTCTCAGGTCTTTTGCAGACTCCATCAGGTTTTCTTCCAGAATGGTCCTGTATTTGGCTCCATCCATCTTCCCATCAATTTTAACCATCTTCCCTGTCCCTGCTGAAGAAAAGCAGGCCCAAACCATGATGCTGCCACCACCATGTTTGACAGTGGGGATGGTGTGTTCAGCTGTGTTGCTTTTACGCCAAACATAACGTTTTGCATTGTTGCCAAAAAGTTCAATTTTGGTTTCATCAAACCAGAGCACCTTCTTCCACATGTTTGATGTGTCTCCCAGGTGGCTTGTGGCAAACTTTAAACAACACTTTTTATGGATATCTTTAAGAAATGGCTTTCTTCTTGCCACTCTTCCATAAAGGCCAGATTTGTGCAATATACGACTGATTGTTGTCCTATGGACAGAGTCTCCCACCTCAGCTGTAGATCTCTGCAGTTCATCCAGAGTGATCATGGGCCTCTTGGCTGCATCTCTGATCAGTCTTCTCCTTGTATGAGCTGAAAGTTTAGAGGGACGGCCAGGTCTTGGTAGATTTGCAGTGGTCTGATACTCCTTCCATTTCAATATTATCGCTTGCACAGTGCTCCTTGGGATGTTTAAAGCTTGGGAAATCTTTTTGTATCAAAATCCGGCTTTAAACTTCTTCACAACAGTATCTCGGACCTGCCTGGTGTGTTCCTTGTTCTTCATGATGCTCTCTGCGCTTTTAACGGACCTCTGAGACTATCACAGTGCAGGTGCATTTATACGGAGACTTGATTACACACAGGTGGATTGTATTTATCATCATTAGTAATTTAGGTCAACATTGGATCATTCAGAGATCCTCACTGAACTTCTGGAGAGAGTTTGCTGCACTGAAAGTAAAGGGGCTGAATAATTTTGCACGCCCAATTTTTCAGTTTTTGATTTGTTAAAAAAGTTTGAAATATCCAATAAATGTCGTTCCACTTCATGATTGTGTCCCACTTGTTGTTGATTCTTCACAAAACAATACAGTTTTATATCTTTATGTTTGAAGCCTGAAATGTGGCAAAAGGTCGCAAAGTTCAAGGGGGCCGAATACTTTCGCAAGGCACTGTATCTGTGTGTGTGTGTGTGTGTCCCAGTATCTGTGTGTGTGTGTGTGTCCCAGTATCTCAGTGTGTGTGTGTGTGTGTCCCAGTACCTGTGTGTGTTTCCCAGTATCTGTCTGTGTGTCCCAGTATCTCAGTGTGTGTGTGCGTGTGTGTGTGTCGCAGTATCTGTGTGTGTGTGTGTGTGTCCCCCAGTATCTGTGTGTGTGTGTGTGTGTCCCAGTATCTGTGTGTGTGTGTGTGTGTCCCAGTATCTGTGTGTGTGTGTGTGTTTGTGTGTGTCCCAGTATCTGTGTGTGTGTGTGTGTTTGTGTCCCAGTATCTGTGTGTGTGTGTGTGTGTCCCAGTATCTGTGTGTGTGTGTGTGTGTCACAGTATCTGTGTGTGTGTGTTTCCCAGTATCTGTGTGTGTGTGTGTGTGTGTGTCCCAGTATCCGTGTATGTGTGTGTGTGTGTGTCCCAGTATCTGTGTGTGTGTGTGTCCCAGTATCTGTGTGTGTGTGTGTGTCCCAGTATCTGTGTGTGTGTGTCCCAGTATATGTGTGTGTCCCAGTATCTGTGTGTGTGTGTGTGTGTGTGTCCCAGTATCCGTGTGTGTGTCCCAGTATGTGTGTGTGTGTGTGTCCCAGTATCTGTGTGTGTGTGTGTGTCCCAGTATCTGTGTGTGTGTGTGTCCCAGTATCTCTGTGTGTGTGTGTGTGTGTCCCAGTATCTCTGTGTGTGTGTGTGTGTGTGTGTCCCAGTATCTGTGTGTGTGTGTGTGTGTCCCAGTATCTGTGTGTGTGTATGTGTGTGTGTGTGTGTGTGTGTCAGTATCTGTGTGTGTGTCCCAGTATCTGTGTGTGTGTCCCAGTATATGTGTGTGTGTGTGTGTGTGTCCCAGTATGTGTGTGTGTGTGTGTGTGTGTGTTCCAGTATATGTGTGTGTGTGTGTGTGTCCCAGTATATGTGTGTGTGTGTCCCAGTATATATGTGTGTGTGTGTGTGTGTGTGTGTCCCAGTATATGTGTGTGTGTGTGTCCCAGTATCCGTGCGTGTGTGTCCCAGTATCTGTGCGTGTGTGTGTGTCCCAGTATCTGTGCGTGTGTGTGTGTCCCAGTATCTGTGCGTGTGTGTGTGTCCCAGTATCTGTGTGTATATATGTGTGTCCCAGTAT